>NC_133407.1:63736212-64039242 GCF_049350105.2 Macaca mulatta | reverse complement strand
TCTAAGAATATATAAAGGCTCCCAGCACTTCGGGAGGCCAAAGTAGGTATATCACTTGAGCCAAGGAGTTCAAAACCAGACTGGGCAAGATAGTGAGACCCTGTGCCTACAAAAAATAAAAATTAGCTGGGTGTGGTGGCACATGCCTATGGTCCCAACTACTTAAGAGGCTGAGGTAGAATTGCTTGAGACCAGGAGGTCAAGGCTAGAGTGAGCTGTGATGCACCACTGCACTGCAGCCTAGGTGACAGAGCAAGGTTCTGTCTCAAAAAAATAATAAATACATAAAATGGCAATGAAAGAAATCTATTGAGTCCAAAGATTAGTTCAAGAGATTATGAATTATAAAGAGAGATAATCAGATGTCATATTAATTGCTCAAAATATTTCATAAATAAAGTATCTAAAATATATGGGAGAATGAGTTCATTGTTTTAGGAGAGATGGTTTACCATTATCACACCTTAGTACTGTCCCATGGAAATCACATTTGACTTTTAAGAGCTCCATTAAAGTGATTCTAAGCTGAAAATCTCAAAATTCAAAGACTTTTAATGCTTCTAGTATGTGATGATATATATCACTATTTTAGTATTATTATTCTCATTATGAGCACATTATTATCTAAAATAGTAAGAATTAAGTCCTAAATGTTGAATATTTCTAAAGGAAATGTGAATAAGTCATAAAATGTACATGGGACATGGATCTTTCCAACAAAGCAGAATGAAATTGTAAAGGTTTGTTATGTTTTCATGGACTACGTATGCCCTTACTATCTTGAGCCTGGTAAAATCTAGCAAATAGCTGAAATAACCTTCATAATTTATAAAATGAATAAAGGGAAATCGCCCCATTAATATTAAAAGCTAAAAGTGTGTCTGTATAGTACTAAATACAGCAGATTTTTTTTTTTAAGTAGGAGGCTTTACTCTCCTGAAATTCAGAAGAGCATTAGCCAAGTACCTTTCTGAGCACTGACATGAGAAAAATTTCCTATGTCTAATAGGGGGAGAAAAAAACTGCAGCAGCTTCAATGGTCCAGGATAACCTGAGAGGCCTTACTCAATACGGTCAGTTGTCGACTTGGTTATTTGGTCTTTCACAGATAGACCAAACTACATTCTAAGGCAAAAATAAAATTGTTCTCCACAACAACTTATGATGCTAAGAGACACATATTTTAATATTACTTGATTTTTAATAACCTACTATAAGTCTATCTCCACTACTTAATGCATATTAACTAGATAAATCTGTATCACTCACTGAAATAATTTCCTACTTTATATCTGAAAATCTGCTAAAAGACCCATTTGTCTTATAACTTATTAATTAATTTATTTATTTATTTATGGGACTGAGTCTCGCTCTATTGCTCAGGTTAGAGTGCAGTGGCATGATTTCGGCTCACTGCAACCTCCGCCTCCCAGGTTCAAGCAATTCTCTTGCCTCAGTCTCCAAAGTAGCTGGGACTACAGGTGCGCGCCACCACGTCCAGCTAATTTTTGTATTTTTAGTAGAGTCAGGGTTTCACCATGATGGCCAGGATGGTCTCAATCTCTTGACCTTGTGATCTGCCCACCTCAGCCTCCCAAAGTGCTGGGATTACAGGTGTGAGCCACCACACCAGGACAATTAATTTTTTTTTTCTTAAAGCAGACAATTTTGAAACTAACCCAAAGGGGCTAATTACTATAATAGCAAAATATATTTGTTAAAGTGGTTTATATTAAGCAATCCTATAGTATAGACCTTAAAGTCAACAATAAAATATAATTCCTGGGACCTTCCATCTACCCTAAAATTACTTCTTCAAAGCTTTAAATTGTTTCTAGGATTTGATGAACACGTTCATATTTGCCCTATTTGCATACTTCATGATTTCATAAATCTGGATCATGTTTCTTCTGAGACTTCATCTTCCTAGAAAGTCAGTCTTCCTGGTTAGTCATTATACTGAAGCCACTAAGCCTCAATTATTGACTTTCCCAGAATGCCTCAGCTCTCTGTTTTCTGATATTTGGCATAAAAACTGGATACAATTAGAAACAAATTACAGCCAAGACAAAAATAATAGAATTTTTAAATTTTGCTAAAACAAAAACATTTCTTGTTTGGCTAGTTTTTACTAACCTGTATAAACTTCCTCAGGGGGCTGAATTCATCTGCAGACAACACATAGTAGATTAAAGTGTTGGACTTTTATCTGAAGTTTAGATACCTAATTTTTCTACCCACTTACAGGGTATAAACTTCCTAGAAAATCTTGGCTAATGCTTTACCCAGAAATTTCTACAACCATCTTCCGTTTATTTCCTGTTGAAAATAAAGCATTCTGTCTAATACCCAGATGAGGACGGGGCCTTGGGCCCCTTTTTGGAAACAGAAAGAATCTCTTGGGGGAAATGGTGCCATGTCAGTAGTGGTGGTTATCCATGACCACAAGACTTATGTCTTATTCATCCATTTATATCTGGCACCTGGTGACAGATGCTCAAAAACATATTTGTGAAAGAACTGATAAAGATTTGAAACCAACGTGACTAAATGGAGACAAGTTACTCTGGAACTCCAATTTTCATTTATATATCCTTTCACATGTTCCTTCTAGGATAGAAGCAGATGGTAGTCAAGGAAGACAAGGGTGACTGGGTGTGGTGGCTCACCCCTGTAATCCCAACATTTGGGGAAGCTGAGGTGGGCAGACTGCTTGAACCCAGGAGTTTGAGACCAGCCTGGGCAACATGGCAAAATCCCGTCTCTACAAAAAAAATACAAAAATTAGTCAAGTGTCTATAGTCCCAGCTACTCAGGAGGCTGATGTGGGGGAGATCACCTGAGCCCAGGAAGTGGAGGCTACAGTGAGCTGTGATCATGCCACTGCAATCCAACCTAGGTGACAGAGTGATACCCTGTCTCAAAAAGACATGAAAGAAAAAAGAAAAGAAAAACAGATGGACAAGGGAGAATAACGTTCTAAGACCTTTTTGGGACAAGATTTTTCAAAAGGACTCAGTGAGACCCCAACAATTCAATACGGAGTGGTAACAAATACAATAAAATGTTCTGAGTAATGGAAGTAGATTCTGAGGTGTTTTGTCAAGAGTCTTTCAGGCACTGCTAAAATCAGCCTCTTTATCTACCCAGGGTTACTTAATCTACCTATATCCACCTAGATGTTTTTTTCCATCTCAAATATTCATGTAGACCAGCTAACTTACTCTCAGAATGAAGGTTCATACCTGCATTCTCAGATTCATAAGGGGTTTGCAGGGGACTATGCATGCCCTAGAATTTAGCCTTTGATACCTGGAAGAGAAGAGTGCTCAAGCAGAACAGTGGGATGTGAGGTTTCGGGCAGAAAGAACAGCTTACTTGAAGAACTAGGCTTATTTGTGTGACCAGGAGCCCAATATTGATATTAAACTGTTAAAGATCAAACTGCACAACATACTTGATAGCTGTCGAATCTGTAAGGGCCCCCCTCACAGTCCAGTAACTTCAGATCACACTGTACAGGCACTAGACAGTTTCCACAGCAGCACATGACTTACAACAAAACCTAAGACCTAGGGTTGGAGCTTTCATGAGAAAGTCAACCTTCTTACCACTGAGTGATGACAACAAAGCTTTCTCCAGACAGCAAAAATGATGAGGTTAAATTTCTGTAGGAAACAATAATTTAATAACTAAAGGCATTTAGTGGAAGAAGAGGAATAACAAGTGCTAAGCAGGAAAGAGTGAATTTAGCTGGCTGGCAGACAGCACTGAGTATCCCAGGGGCCGAGAAAGTGAGAAAGAAGGCTGAGGTAAGACCAGATAACTGAGGGCCACTTGTTTGCTATGAAGTGTTTTGAATGTGGTCTCCAAGTCTGTATTTAAAAAATTCTACCATCTTCATTGTAAAATCACTAGTTTAATGTGGTATTGTATCTGAAGTTTAAAAATTCCAATTTCTATTTGTCATATATATGACAAAATACATGACATGTTTTGGACAGAAACATCCAAAATGTGAAAATGTGTCAGTGGAAAGTCTGGAAAAATAAAAGCCACACAGGTATTGTGTCGGAAAAAGGCTAGTAAATGAGTAAGTGGCTGTCAAAATTTAGCAGAGTATCCTGCTGTGTAACGATTTGTCTGATTTGCGTTTTTAAAGAAAATGGCAGTCTGATTTTTTATTTTTCTCCTAAGCAGACCTATAATTTATAATAAATTAAAAGGAAAATTAAACTGAGAGGTATTCTTTACACTAGTGCTTTCAAAAAACTGATAATCATTTTATTCTACTGCCAGTTTATTAAAGCTTTTTTCCCCCTACACTCCTAAATATGATCATTTTTATCCATAGCTTTCATTGAAAATTGAAACTCACTGGGGATTTGGCGGTATTAGGGTTTCAGAATTGTGTGTGTGTGTGTGTGTGTGTGTGTGTGTGTGTGTGTGTGTGTGTGTATCTAGGATTAGGGATGGACACTAAAACTTTCTGTACATCTCCTGTGTAAGACTGCCCTCTCACCGAGATCTGAGTCAAACAGGTTGCTCAAAATTTCCAATATGAATGTTAACTCTCTGCTATAAGCAATTCCTTTAACTTACTTTAAATCAAAACCCAGGTGTCCTATTCCACATCCCCACAGCATCTCCTTGATTTTCCTAATAGTTGCTTGTGCTAGATTGATAGCTGGTTTGCAGAAAACATACCTTTATTTTGCTAGCATTTCAGTGCTTGAATCGAAAGGGACCTATGTGCACTGTCCAGGAGTTTCCAGGAAGCTATTTGAAGGAAACCACTTTCAACTGAAGGGGTAAGGAAGCTTTTATCAAATCAGAAGCTCAATCCCCTGATCAGGCCAGCCTTTCTCTTGTTACATGTTTTGGGATAGAATTTATTTTCTTTGACAAAATACTAAAAGTAATTTTGGGAGTGAGTGAAATACTAACAGCAACTACTCTTCCTCATCATCTTCATTAGCATCATCATCATCAGTGTGGTAGGCAGATGGCCCCCCTCAAATATGTCCACACCCTAACCCCTGTGAATCCATTACCTTACATGGCAAATGGGACTCTGCAGGTGTGATAAAGGTAAGAGTCTTGAGATGTGAATATTTTCCTCCATTACTTAGGTGGTCCCAATGTATTAGGTGGGCACAAAGGTCTTTATGAGAGACAAGCAGGAATATCAGCCAGAGGAAATCTAGCAATGGAAGCAAAAGTTGAACTGATGCCATTGCTGGAAGGTGGCTGCACCAAAAGACTAGCCAGTCTCTAGAAGCTGGAAAACACAAGAGGCAAATTCTCTCCTAGAGCCTTCAAAAGGAGCACAGGCCTGCTGACACCTTGGTTAATGCCATAACACTCATTTTCAGATATCTGACCTCCAGAACCATAACAACAAACTTGTGCTGTTTTAAACCACTAGATTTTTTTTTTTTTTTTTTTTTGTAATTTATAGCAGCAGTAGGAAACTACTACCATCATCAGTACATACAACAACCCTATCAGGTGGTTGGTTGTTATTGTCCCCCGCTATACAGATTAGGAAACTGAAGCTCAAAGGCATTTCAGATAGCAAGTAACAGAGCCAGAAATCAAACACAGTACTGTTTGGCATCAAAATTCATGTTCTAACTAAATAATTACACTATAATGCCTTCAAGAGCAATTGGCATAAGAATTATTTAGTATTTATTTATATCAGCTGCCAAGCACTTGATAATCTAGCTTTTCCCTATTATCCATCCCGTCTAAATGATCTAACATCTTGGCTTTCTCATGTTAAAGCTATCAGTATCTTCAGAGTTGTATCTAGGCAACAGTAGGACATTACACTATATTCTGCTTAGCACATAGTTGCTTCTCATTATAATCCTTACTCTATACAACTTCCATTGTAGTCTCTGGGTTAATGCCACAGAGGTGCTGCACAGTGGAAAAGAAAGAAAGAAACTGGCCTTGGAGTCAGCAAATAAAGGTTGTATTCCCAGCTGTGCTACTAATGATATACTATGTGACCTTCCACTTTGAACCTTTCAACCTCTTATATGAAAAACCTCTTTCTACTCTGAAGCTCTTATCTGAAAAAGTCAAAGCCAGACAATGTCTTAAGGATCTGTTATGAACTAAATGCTTGTGTTCCCCAAAATTCATATATTGAAGCCCTAATCCCTAATGTGATGGTGTTTGGAGGTGGGGCTTTTGAGAGGTATTTAGGTCATGATGATGAAACCCTCATGAATGGGATTACAGCCCTTACAGGAAGGGACAAGAGAGAAATGACCTCTCTCTACCTGGTACAATACCGCAGGAAGGCAGCCACCTGCAAATTAGGAAGAGGAACCTCATCAGACACCAGATCTGCCAGCACCTTGATCTTGGACTTCCCAGCCTCCAAAACTGTGAGAAATAAATGTCTGTTGTTTAAGCCACTCACCTATAGTCTTTCGTTATAGCAGCCCAACCTTAGGCAGAATGCTTTGAGATATAAAGTTCTGGCTTTGTAACTTCCAAATCTATACAGGGACTCCACTATCTAAGTGCTAATCCTAAATCGGCAATTTCTTGTGCAATGATTCCAGCTGGGTGCCTTATTACTTCATCGTGGGTCCCTTACCATCTGCCTCCTTTCGTTAATAATACCACCATTTTCCCAGTCTTTGAGATACATTTTTACACATCCCTATGTTTCATTCTCTGGAGTCTGTCAGGCACCACATTCAGTTGCCTTCTTCATGTAATTAGGGTCTATTATTTTTAGGACAATAAACATGGCAACAGGATGTTAGCTGAGGAATATATTAGAATCTACTAGGTGAGTCAGGAGTTTGTACTGGTTATGGGAATGAAAAGAAAAGAACAAAGTTTTAAAAATGATTTGGAGGAAGGCATCTGGACGTGGTGACTAAAACTTGCTTCTTTATTTTTAAATAAGTTTAAACTCCTCAGTACAGATTTTAAAATCTGAAACTATCTACATGTGTAATCTTATCTCCCAATGTTTCCCAGTCTCTTGCTTCTTCCACAAATCATCAATGACACTCACTAAATTAGTTAGGCTCATTCATTCCTACATAATTTCAGCTCTTCATCAGGTTTGACATGTAAACTGCCTTCACATTTCGTATCACATCATCCTCACAACAACCCAACCATTGGAAAGATGAGGCAAGTTTACAGAACTTGATCGAGGTTACAGCTAAATAAAGGGTGGAGCCAGGACTCACCAGGGGCTTCTGCATCCAAGTTCTTCTTCTTTATTTATTTATTTATTTATTTATTTATTTATTTATTTATTTTGAGACGGAGTCTCGCTCTGTCGCCCAGGCTGGAGTGCAGTGGTGCGATCTTGGCTCACTGCAACCTCCGCCTCCCAGGTTCACACCATTCTCCTGCCTCAGCCTCCCGAGTAGCTGGGACTACAGGTGCCCGCCACCACACCCAGCTAACTTTTTTGTATTTTTAGTAGAGACGGGGTTTCACCGCATTAGCCAGGATGGTCTCGATCTCCTGACCTTGTGATCCGCCCACCTCAGCCTCCCAAGGTGCTAGAATTACAGGCGTGAGCCATCGCACCTGGCCAAGTTCTTCTTATTTGACATCACTACCTCATAAACCTTCTCACAAATACAGTTTTATCAGGCAGCTCCCAGGTACTTCCTTGTTCTCCATTTTCACGCCGTGTTCTTAAAAAGCTATCCTCACAAAATGCACATATTGACCCACAGGTGAGGGTGGCTCAGAAAAGGGTCATGTGTACACAATTCAGAAGGAAATAAATTTTGCTTATCATTTTAATATCAAGCAATGTTTGCATTTCATTCTTTTCTTTAACTTTACATGCCCTAGTAGGAGTGAATACAGCTAGACCAAGGGTAGGCAAAAGTCAAAGAAGGTGAAGTATGCCATAAAATAAACACAAGTGAGATCAAAATGTAGAACGATTACTCTTGACAATTCCTATGAGAAATACACTGATATTTCCCAGATAGAGAAGTTATTCCTCTTAAGAATATCCAGTTGTTATTTGCCTAACGTCATTCAATCATAGTAATCTAACCTGCATGAAATAAAAGAAGGCAAAGAATCATGGAATGTAGAAGCTGGAAAGACCTTAAAGGTTAACTGACCCAACTGAATTAGCCTGGATTCTATCATTTACATGTGACATAATAAAGGACAACTCAAACTGGCATAAGAAAACAACAACAATTTTAAAAGCCTTTACTGGAGAAACACCTGAAAAGGTAGTGTTAGATTCATGCATAGATAGGGTCTGCTTTCCTCCATATAGGCTCCATCTCCAGTTACCTCCACACAATTCCAGCTTTCTATTCTACTTACTTAGGAATATTATAGGGAAAAAAAGCATCTTCTTTAATAGTTCCAGACAAAGCCCAGAAGTTAACTTCTGATCCATCCATCCTGGGTTGCCTACCCACCCTAACTACTCCAGTGGCCAAGGGAAGTAGAGATTCATTGACCTAAACTGGGTCACATGCTCACTCCTGGATAAAAGGGAACAGACTGGGTTGGACCCAATACTTGAAAGTAGGAACTTTTTCAAGTACAGGGAGAAATGGAAGCTGAGCAGACAAAACAAATGTCTACCATAAAAACACCTTATTATAGATGAAAAAACTGAAGTCAGAGAGTTAGGACTATATCTCAAGTTTTCAGTAATTCATTCAGAATTTAAACAGATAAATTAACACCACCCATGTAGATACTTTTGAATTTTATTTACCTGTGCTTCATTGTTTTAGCAAACACTCTATAAACCTTGTATTTTTACTCAAAATATAAAGTAAAGGGCGAAATTGTCCACCTTTTATTGAGGGTAATGTAGTCCCTTTCATTATAAAAACAAATATAAAAATAAGGAAATAAGACTTATTGTTATTCACGGCACTTGAAGTGAATAACTTTTGCTTTGGGAGGCCGAGGCGGGTGGATCACCTGAGGTTAGGAGTTCAGGACCAGCCTGACCAACACGGTGAAACCCCGTCTCTACTAAAAATACAAAAATGAGCTGGGCGTAGTGGCAGGCTCCTGTAATCCTAGTTACTCGGGAGGCTGAGGCAGGGGAATCACTTGAACGTGGGAGGTGGAGCTTGCAGTGAGCCAAGATCATGCTACTGCACTCCAGCCTGGATGACAGAGTGAGAAGAAAGAGAGGGAAGGGAAGGGAAGGGGAGGAGAGGGGAGGGGAGGGGAGGGGAGGGGAGGGGAGGGGAGGGGAGGGGAGGGGAGGGGAGGGAGAAATTTCAAATAACTTTGTTTTGAAAGTTATTTGTGCTAAAATGGAACCACCGCTTTACTTCATAAATACATAAAAAGACACACCTGATTCCATATTCTATCAATAGTCCACATTATACAGTATGGACAATTTTCCTTTTAGAAAAATAGACTCTGCCATTTCAAATGTCAACTAAGCAGCCTAAATGTTTCACCAAGAATGAGATACGTTATTTTTCTCTGTTAAAATTTAAAGGCAAAGCTGGAATACTGGAGAGGGCTACCAAAAGAGTCATGACAGGACATAGTCACTGCAAAAGGCTTCCACACCCAAAATGGGAAACCTGGAAGCAGAAAAGGTTAAGTAAGCAATATGGATATGCATATATCCGAAAAAGAGATTGAGAGACAAGGATGAAAATCCACAAAAGAAAATAATTAGATGAGGAATGTGGGCTAGAGAGTTTAAGCCACAAAAAAGACTTTGTCTTACACTACAATAGCATTTATTATTTTAGGCTATAATTATTTGTTTATATGCCTGCCTCTCCCATAAGCCTTTAACCTCTTTAAGAGCAGGGATCATGCCTTGCATTTCTATATTCACAAGACTATATACAATAGATACTCAAAATGAAAGAATGAATAAACACTAGAATATAAATGAATGGAGTCCACACAAAAAAGGACTATTATACATATGAAGTTCAGAAAACCATATGGTTCCAACTGCAAGACAAAAAGGCAAAAGGACTGTTTTTGTATTATATTTTAAGGCAGCCACCTTACTTACAGCTCTTAGTCACAAAGTCTGATCTGGATTATCCAACCAGAAACACAACCAAAAAACAACTGTAGTTGTAAATTAAAGCAGGAATTTTGTTTACTTGATTCTAAACCTGTAGTTTGTATGAATAATGGTTTAAGTCATAAGGACTTTGGAGGCTAAAGATAAAATGTGTTGAATTTTATGAAAAGCACATTCAAGAGTTATGGTGGTATAATTTGCAAAGCCCACACTGTCAGAATTTTAAAGAATGTAATTAGAAGGAAGAAACCATGACCTTTTGGAAGCAAAAAAAAAAAAAAAAATTCCATATTTTTTCTGGAAACAAAAGGCATTTTTTTAAAAAAGAAGTGTAACATCAGGAATATTAACTTCTTTCTTTTAAAGTGGTAGAAACTTAGAATTTAAAATCTGGATTTTTTGTTTGTGGCTTTTGGCAAGTAAAGGATAGGAAATTTAGAATCAAACATCAAAATATACTTTTGGAAAGAAGTGTCAGAAATTTGGTTAAAACTATAGAGACTAAACTACTATTAAACAATCAACTACAAAAACTGAATAAATCCACTGCCATCTAAGGCGAAATAAACAGGGAGAAGAATTAAATGAGAGGGAGAGGATCAAAGAAAGAAGAAAATCTGAATTTCTTTATTTTTTTAGCTTTTATTGTAGTTCAGGTACACCTGCAGGTTTGTTATACAGGTAAATTACATGTCATGAAGGTTTGGTGTACAGATTATTTCATCACCAGGTAATAAGCATGGTATCTGATAGGTAGTTTTTCAATCCTCACCCTCCTCCCACTCTCCACCCGCAAGTATGCCCTGGTGTCTGTCCCTTTCTTAGTGTTCATGTGTACTCAATGTTTAGCTCCTACTTACAAGTGAGAACATGTGGTATTTGGTTTTCTGTTTCTGCATTCGTTTGCTTAGGATAATGACCTCCAGCACCATCCATGCTGCTGCAAAGGACATGATCTCATCGTTTCTTTTTATGCCTGTGTAGTATTCCATGCTGTATATATACCGCATTTTCTTTATCCAGTCCATGGTTGATGGGCATCTAAGTTGATTCCACGTCCTTGCTATTGTGAATAGTGCTGTGATTAACACATGAATGCATGTATCTTTACAGTCGAACAGTATATATTCCTTTGGGTATATACCCATGTGATGGTTAATATTAAGTGTCAACTTGATTGGATTGAAGGATATAAAGTATTGTTCCTGGGTGTGCCTGTGAGGGTGCTGCCAAAGGAGATCAACATTTGTGTAAGTGGACTGGGAAAGGTAGACCCACTCTCAATCTGGGTGGGCACAATCTAATCAGCTGCCAGTGCCGCCAGAATAAAAGCAGGCAGAAGAACGTGGAAAGACTAAATTGGTTTAGTCTTCTGGCCTACATCTTTCTCTCATGCTGAATGCTTCCTGCCCTCAAGCATCAGACTCCCAAGTTCTTCAACTTTGGGACTCAGACTAGCTTCTTTACTTCTCAGCTTGCAGACAGCCTATTGTGGGACCTCACCTTGTGATGGTGTGAGCCAATATTCCTTAATAAACTCCCCTTTATATATACATCTATCCTATTAGTTCTGTCCCTCTAGAGAACTCTGACTAATACAACCCAATAATGGGATTGCTGGGTTGAATGAGAGTTCTGTTTTAAAGTATTTGAGAAATCACCAAATTGTTTTCCACAATAGCTGAAACACTTAAATTCCCTCTAGCAGCGTGTAAGTGTTCCCTTTTCTCCGCAACCTCACCAGCATCTGTTGTTTTTTGACTTTTTAATAATCGCCATTCTGACTTGTATATCATTGTGGTTTTGATTTGTATCTAATGATTAGCGATGTTGAGTACTTTTTATCTGCTTGTTGGACGTGTGTTGATGTCTTCTTTTGAAATATGTCTGTTCATGTTCTTTGTCCACTTTTTAATGGGGTTGTTTTTTGCTTATTAATTTAAGTTCCTCACAGATTCTGTATACTAGCCTTTGCTAGATGCATAGTTTGCAAATATTTTCTCCCATTCTGTGGGCTGTCAGTTTACTCTATGGATAGTTTCTTTCACTGTGCAGAGTTCTTTAATTTGATTAGGTCCTATTTGTCAATCTTTGTTTTTGTTGCAATTACTTTTGGTGTCTTCATCAAGAAATATTTTCCAGAGTCTATGTTCAGAATACTATTTCCTAGGCTTTCTTCAAGGGTTTTTATAGCTTTAGGTTTTACATTTAAGTCTTTAATTGATCTTGAGTTGATTTTTATATATAGTGAAAGGAAGGGGTCCAGTTTCAGTGCTCTGCATAGGGCTAGCCAGTTATCCCAGCATCATTTATTACATAGGAAGTCCTTTCTCCATTGCATGTCTTTGTTGACTTTGTCGAAGATCATATAGTTGTAGGTATGCAGCTTTTTTTTCTGGGTTCCCTATTCTGTTTCACTAGTCTATGTGTCTGTTTTTATACCAGCACCATGCTGTTTTTGCTACTATAGCCTTGTAGTATAGTTTGAAATTGAGTAATGTGATGCCTCTGACTTTGTTCTTTTTGCTTAGGATTGTTTTGGCTATTCAGACTCTCTTTTTTTTTGGTTCCATATGAATTTTAGAATAGTTTTTTCTAATTCTTTGAACAATGTCATTGGTAGTTTGATAGAAATAGCATTGAATCTGTAAATTGCTTTGGGCATCTATTGAGATAATCCTGTGGTTTTTGTATTTGGTTCTGTTTATATGCTGAATTATGTTTATTGATTTGTGTGTATTGAACCAGCCTTGCATCCCAGGGATGAAGTAAATTGTCCCTGTTTGCAGATGACATGATTGCATATTTAGAAAACCCCATCATCTCAGCCCAAAATCTCCTTAAGCTGATAAGCAACTTCAGCAAAGTCTCAGGATACAAAATCAATGTGCAAAAATCACAAGCATTCTTATACACCAATAACAGAAAAACAGAGAGCCAAATCATGAATGAACTCCCATTCACAATTGCTTCAAAGGGAATAAAATACCTAGGAATCTAACTTGCAAGGGATGTGAAGGACCTCTTCAAGGAGAACTGCAAACCACTGCTCAATGAAATAAAAGAGGACACAAAAAAATGGAAGAAAATTCCATGTTCATGGATAGGAGAATCAATATCATGAAAATGGCCATACTGCCCAGTGTAATTTATAGATTCAATGCCATCCCCATTAAGCTACCAATGACTTCCTTTACAGAATTGGAAAAAAACACTTTAAAGTTCATATGGAACCAAAAAAGAGCCCGCATTGCCAAGACAATCCTAAGCCAAAAGAACAAAGCTGGAGGCATCATGCTACCTGACTTCAAACTATACTACAAGGTTACAGTAACCAAAACAGCATGGTACTGGTACCAAAACAGAGATATAGACCAATGGAACAGAACAGAGCCCTCAGAAATAATACCACACATCTACAGCCATCTGATCTTTGACAAACCTGACAAAAAGAAGAAATGGGGAAAGGATTCCCTATTTAATAAATGGCACTGGGAAAACTGGCTAGCCATAAGTAGAAAGCTGAAACTGGATCCTTTCCTTACACCTTATACAAAAAGTAATTCAAGAGGGATTAGAGACTTAAATGTTAGACCTAAAACCATAAAAACCCTAGAAGAAAACCTAGGCAAGACCATTCAGGACATAGGCATGGGCAAGGACTTCATGTCTAAAACACCAAAAGCAATGGCAACAAAAGCCGAAATTGACAAAATGGGATCTAATTAAACTAAAGAGGTTCTGCACAGCAAAAGAAAGTATCATCAGAGTGAACAGGCAACCTACAGAATGGGAGAAAATTTTTGCAATCTACTCATCTGACAAAGGGCTAATATCGAGAATCTGCAAAGAACTCACACAAATTTATAAGAAATAAAAACAAAGCAAAACAACCCCATCAAAAAGTGGGCCAAGGAAATGAACAGACACTTCTCAAAAGAAGACATTTATGCAGCCAACAGACACATGAAAAAATGCTCACTATCACTAGCCATCAGAGAAATGCAAATCAAAACCACAATGAGATACCATCTTACATCAGTTAGAATGCTGATCATTAAAAAGTCAGGAAACAACAGGTGCTGGAGAGGATACAGAGAAATAGGAACACTTTTACACTGTTACTGGAACTGTAAACTAGTTCAACCATTGTTGAAGACAGTGTGGCGATTCCTCAAGGATCTAGAACTAGAAATACCATTTGACCCAGTCATCCCATTAGTGGGTATATACCCAAAGGATTATAAATCATGCTGCTATAAAGACACATGCACATGTATGTTTATTATGGCACTATTCACAATAGCAAAGACTTGGAACCAACCCAAATGTCCCTCAATGATAGACTGGATTAAGAAAATGTGGCACACATACACCATGGAATACTATGCAGCCATAAAAAAGGATGAGTTCATGTCCTTTGTAGGGGCATGGATGAAGCTGGAAACCATCATTCTCAGCAAACTATCACGAGAACAGAAAACTAAACACCGCATGTTCTCACTCATAGGTGGGAATTGAACAATGAGAACACTTGGACACAGGAAGGGGAACATCACACACTGGGGCCTGTTGTGGGGTGGGGGGAGAGGAGAGGGATAGCATTAGGAGATATACCTAATGTAAATGACCAGTTAATGGGTGTAGCACACCAACATGGCATATGTATATATATGTAACAAACCTGCACGTTGTGCACATGTATCCTAGAACATAAAGTATAGTAAAAAAAAATTGTTTTGGGGCAATATGGCCATTTTGACAATACCAGTTTTTCCTATCCATGAGCATGGAATGTTTTTTTCATTTGTTTGTTATCTCTGATTTCTTTCAACAGTGTTTTGTAATTCTCACTGTAGAAATCTTTTACCTCCCTGATCTGCCGTATTCCTAGGGGTGTGTGTGTGTGTGTGTGTGTGTGTGTGTGTGTGTGTGTGTCTACTGTGAATTGAATTGTGTTCTTGATTTGGCACTCAGCTTGGATGTTGTTGGTATATAGAAATGCTACCAATTTTTGCACATTGAGAAAATCCAAACTTCTAAGCCTGGTATTCAAGGCTTTCCATGATTAGGATCAATGAATGGTTTTACCCGTATCCTTCACTGTTCCCTACTCATGCCCTTTGAGGCAACCAGACATGTATATCCTAAAAACACTTTACCTTGTACATTCCACCATCTTTACCCTTTTTTACATAAGGACTAGGAAAACACTATCCAGCTAAGAGTCTAAGGACAGTTCCCAGAAATATACCAACTGGCTCTCGCTCCTTCAAGATAAGTTTTCTGAATTTCGGGTAAGTATGGGCAACAAGAACCACCTTTCCCCAAGCTCTAGTCTTCATTGTAAAACAAACTGAACCACATGATGGGGTCAAAGTACCTAAGTAATTTATACGTAAAATACATGTCTAAGGTCTGAAAGAAAGATCTCTCTAAATAACTGGGTACCACCTACCTGGCATGCCAAGAACACCTGAAAGTCCAGTAAACTTTACTAGCTGAGTATGCACTAACTTGACATTGCTACCTACAACCGATGTGTGGGGACTTGTGATCAGAATGTAAGTACCTATTTGTGCAGGGAAAGTCCAGTATAGACAAAGAAAAGTTAATTAAAGTTTGACCTTACATGCTCTCTTCTTCCTGAATACTATAAAAAGGTAAAAGATTTTGTTGACATCTGTAAAAATGAATTAAATTGAAAACAAGCCCAGTGCAAACTACCTTTTCTTTTACAAATACTTTGTATCAAGACTGTCTTGCTAACTTGCTCATAATGTAAGCACCTTATAGATTACTTGATAAAATTCAACCCCAAATAAATTATTTTCAATGATTTTCAATCAGTTTCAACACTCATTCAGTATAACTCAAATGTACCCCTTATTATTTGATACTCTTCAGGTGAACAAATGACCATAAATATGATATTTAATAATTTTAGTATTTTTATACTTTTATAGTTGACCACGGTCAACTATAAATAACAATGAGATCATTATCTTCCTTTTCAGATTTTCTATTTTTTCTTTAATTTATGCAGTCCATCATAGCATAAATAATTAAATGTAGGCTGATTATTGGGAAAGGGAAAAGTTTGTATTTTCTGTTCTATCTAGATCTACATGGGATTTTAGAAAGATTATGATGCTATACTCTTAATACAGGTAGGATAGGTAGAGTGAACATTCTAAATCTATGGAGCAATAGAAAAGAATAAAGTATTTGTAGTAGGCTGAATGGTGGCCCCAAAAACAATTATGTATATGTCCTAATCTCCAGAACCTGTGATTATTATTTTATATGCCCCCCACCACTGTCAAAAAGAAAAAGTGATTAAATTAAGGGCCTTGAGAATTTTGGCCCTAAATGCAATCAGAGGGCGTTTTCAGACAAAAGAGGATTGGCATCATGCACCCACAAGCCAAGGAATGCCAGAAGCTACCTCCAGCTGGAGAAGAAGGAAATGGATGCCTCCTTAGAGCTTTCATATGGAGTGGGACCCTGTCAACACCTTGATTTTTGAAATTTGGCCTCCAGAGCTGTGAGAAAATAAATTTCCACTATTTTAAAGCCACCAAGCTTATAATAATTTATATCAGCAACCACAGGAAACTAACATCTTAAACAATATCTGTTTTCAGTTAAAAGATGAAATGACTCTGCTTTCGGTGAACTCTAGAAGAAATAAAATACAGTGTCATAAACATAAATTCTACAGTAAACTACCTGAAGTACCTTTAGAGATGACCAACCATCCACAGAATACAATCAGAAAAGTATGATATTAAAAGCATAGTTGCTGACTATACAATCATTGAAAAGTTGACCCTTGCTGCCAGTTTGTTTAAAGGGAATGAGTTAAATTAACTTCATTTACTTAAACAGCATTGGTTTTTGAAGCATAACAGTCTGACTTTTTGTATTTGGGTTATATGGTTCTTTGGATGAATGAGGTCAAGATAAAATTACCAACCCACTCTGTCCTGAATCAATAAATTATTCAAATGTAAGGATTTTATTTGAGGGGAAAAACAACAAAAAGGGGGAAAGCTCTCTCACTGCTATCCCTTTTTAATAAGCTATCTCTGTCAAAGATTAACATGCTTTGTTAAAATACAGCATTGCTTTTAATGAATAAATATTTTCCTTAATTGCTTTTGAAGTGAGGCTGTATAAAAATTTATTTATTTTTTGTTTTTGTAACACAAAAGACAGCACGAGAAAAACTGAATTGTCCTAGTTGTCCTGATCGTCCTGGGTGCTCAGCTGCTCCAGCTTCTCTAGACTCTGATGTTGCCATAAATCTTACTTCTCAGAATGCTTTCTTATCAACAATTTCCTTCTGAGGAGAGATAATGGCCAGCATCTTCCTTTATGAAATACTTGTCATGAACATTAAATTCACACAGTTTAATACATCCTATGTAATCTTCATTTGCCCTGAAGATTGAAGCTGAATTACACTTGATGATTCAGAAAATGATTATGTATAAAACAGAACATAGGACCTTTTCTTCATCAAAGTTCTAATTATCTACTCTTTAAGGGGAAAAAATCGACACGATATCAAAAACAGCAAAGAACTTGTTTCCTATGAAGAGCAAAACCAGGCCTGATATTTGAAAGACAATGGAAGGTCTTGGCTCAGGAAATACAGGCTTCGGAAAGGGTCACTAAGGAGTAACAGCAGAGTATGTCTTGGTTACCTTCCCACCTTTCTCCTTCCTTCCCATTTCCTGGCTTGCCTCTCTCTTCATTCTCCAAGTATCAGATCTTTCCCTCTAGCTAACTAATGCTCCTACTAAGCACTTTACCCAAGACATACTCTCTGTAAAAAGTTTTGTTCTCTAAAACGTGTCTCTTTTCTTCCCCTATCAAAGCTTCATGTTAGATGTTCAACAAATGTTTTCAATATTTTAACAAGCTATTCTTCCTTCTCAAAGATGAAATGTTTACTTTCTCCACGAAGACCTAACTTTCTAAAAGGAATAATTTGCCTCAACTAGAAAACACTGCAATGGAGCAAATTACCCCTGCCAAGCAGCCACGGAATCTGCTGGCAGAGGTAATTTACTCCTAACAAATCAGGCATTTAAATTACTTATATTCAACATAGTTTGGACTCAAGTTTGGACATAGCCCTCAACTTTTCAAAGAAAATAATAGAATCTCTGATTTGGTGCCCTTTTTTTAACCCTAGGTGATAGACAATCAAAAACACATCCACTTAAGTAAATACAGATAAATCAGAAGCAGACACTACCTTTAATTTTTAATCATCACTGATGACAGGAGCTACCCCTCTGGTTTTCTAAACAATGAGATCCTATCACCCCACAATTCTGTTTAAAAAAAAACTCTTGCCTACAAGATAACTGAAATTTAACATCTATCTGGTCGTACAGTGGTATAATATTTCAAATCTTTTGTGACAGAGGGAAGAAAATTAAAAAGGTATAAAAATGACCGTATTTATAAGGATGTCTTTTAGAGAGCACTGGGACTGACAGGAGATAAAAAATAGGAAGGCGAGGTTGGGGGGATTGCTCTCTGACAAGTATGGGAAAACAGTAATGACCAAAAAACTGTAAGAGAGAAAAACAATAATGACCAAAAAAAGAAGCAACATCCTTAAAGTGAAATAAGATTCTTCCTCTGTGGAATCAATGGTAGTCATGACATGGAGCTGCAGACTGAGAGCTGGCTAAGCAGACCTATTCCCTGCCAGCCCAGGAAAAAATTGTAATTGCCGTGACATAAGAAGAAATATATATTTGGTCTCTGCCCAGTATCCATGTGCACAGCTTCTAAAACCTTTGGTAATCTCCAAAATGATGTTCCTTTTTGTATACTAATTGGATGATTGGTGGCTAGAGGCTCTTGGATAGTCTCAGGATGGGGGCTGGTTGCCAGAGGGACCAGCCATGTGATTAGAGGGTCGGGATTTCAGCCTCAACCCCCAAAGTCCCGGGAGAGGGGCAAGACTGGAGGCTGACTAAATCACTAATGGCCAATGATTTCATCAACAATGACTATTTAATGAAACCTTCATAAAAACCCAAAAAGACATGGTTTGGAGAGCTTCCGTAACACACAGAGGTGCTAGGCAGGTGGCATTCCTAGAGAGGTATAGATGCTTCCCCTGGACCTTGCTCTATGAATCTCTTTCATCTGGCTGTTCCTGGGTTGTATCCTTTATATTAAACAGGTAAACATAAGTAAAGTGTTTCCCTGCATTCTGTGCACCATTCTAGCAAACGATCAAACCTAAGGACGGGGTCATGGGAACCTCTGATTGATAGCCGTAGTTAAGGAGTATAAGTGACAATCTGGACTTGTGATCAGTGTCTGAAGTAAGGGCAGTCTTGTGGGACTAAGCCCTTAACCTGTAGGTAGTGTCAGAATTGAGTTGAATTGTAGGACACTCAGCTGGTGTCAGAGAATTGGCTGTGTAGGAAAAACCTCCACATATTTTAGTGGCCAGAAGCGAAGTATGAGTGTTGGGTGTGATTGTATGGAAGACAAGGCATGGTTTGTTTTTCCTAATCATCCCCAGATTGCAGCCCAAGTTCAGAAATAAGAAAGAGAATGCAGATCTCCTAGCCATGCCAGAGTCCTCTGGCTGCTACTTGGATGCAGGGAATGCTGAATGTGAAAGAAGTTCTGGAGAACATTCCCTAAGGTGGCTCTGGAAAAGACCCAAGTCGTTCTAGGTCTAGGGTAGTCCAAAGAATCTTAGGGCAGGACAGGCCAGCAGGGAAACCATGAGGCATGAACCAAGAAATAGTGCATGTGTAGTTGTGAAAAAAGACAGAGTGCTTCTGGAAATGCCAGGACCAGAAAACACCGATTATTTAGTGTTTAATATATGCCCATTTAACTGATAAGTCTTGAATTACTAGGTTCAAAATGAGGTCACTGGGCTAGACAGTGTCAGTTTCTCCACTCCCCAAATGCACTCTCCACTCTGCAGTACTACTGGAGAGAGAAGGCCATCACTTTGGATAATAAAATTAATTTGTGAAATACATAGGGGAAAAAATGAGAGGTTTTCATGGTTAATTTGAAGGGCAAAGTAAAGAAGAAGGATCCTAAAGGACTGCCAGATTTCCAGCTGCAGTAATTGAGTAGATGGTATACTTTCATCAAATGAGAGAAAGAATATGTTAATAGAAGAATTAGTTTAGCAGGAAAGAAGGGGAATTTCATTTTAGACAGAACGTTTGTGAAGCTTTGTACTATTCTGGTGGCAATGCCAAGGAGGCAGCTGCAGAGATGAGAAGAATATTCACATAAGAGCCTGAACTAAGGACCCCAATCTAAGGATTATGGTCACAGAACAGACACAGGGAGAGTACAGAGGGAGATGCCTCAGCACAAGGTAGAGAAGGACAAGAGTGGAAGATAGAACCTGGGGACACTAACGAACACTTAAGAAGCAGCCAGAAGAATAGCCTATTGACATGTAATAGTTGATATAACGAGATGTGGCAGAGGGCACTGTTTCAGAAATAGGAGAGTAAGGAGCTTCAAAAATGAAGAAGTTACAATAGTGTTAAATGCAATGGAAAGCTCCATTAAGAAAGCAATGGGGAAAAAAAAGTCCACTAGATTTGGACACTAGGTTGTTGTTGACCCAGCAAAAGCAGTTTCAGTACACTGATGAGTGCTAGAAGCCTTACTGGGATGCGCTAGGAAGGGAATAAGAAATATAAGAAAACCATTTATTCTAAAATACAAAAAAAAAAAAAACAAACCTACTAAGCCCAAATAAAATTATCTGCATTACTATATTCCACAAATTATTATCATTCAGAATTCATTCATTAATTCAAGAATACATTTATTAAATATGTACTATGTGTCAGGAGCAATAGGAAGCACCAAGGATACAAAGATGAGTAAAAGATGAACCCTGCTTTTGAGTAGTCTGCAGTTAAGAAGGAATATACATCCATTACCATCGTACTCTATGCCTAATCAGAGTGCCCTCTATTCCATAATAATTCACTGTGGTAATTACAGCAACAGAGGACAGAGTCAGGAACACAATGCCTAGAGAACATAGCAGTACAGACACTTATACAGAAATTTCACAGCTGGGACCCGAGGAAAGAGTGGGGATCTGATAGGCTGGGCAGGAAGCAGGGTGAGTATTCCAGGCAAGAAGAATCTGGAAATGGCCCAATATTGGTTCCAATCTGAGAGATGTTAAGCATATTGTGAGGGATTTTATACCAATCTAAGGATTTGGAAATAAGGCTTGGGCATTTGTTAGGTTGTTTTGTTTCTGAGGTTTTTCCTTTGTTTTGTTTTGGTTTTGGTATGTCCCAGGATGTATGTGTTTGGTTTGGTAAGCCAGAACTTATGCAGTTTGCAGTTATTTCCAAGGCAGCATCACTACCGGCAAAAAGAAAATATGTACTAGGAAGGGTAGAAGGGTTCTTGCGATCACACTTATCAATTGAGATCACAATTAAGCACAATACTTATTTGAAGTCTTGCATTCCTTTCAGATAAATTCTTTATTCTACTCTATTTTCATTCCATTTTTTCTCAGCTGAGATCACAATTGAGCATATCTATTTGAAATCTTGCATTGATTTCAGGCAAATTCTTCATTCCACTCTATATCTATTTTTTACATTAAGCAATGTTTTAAAATTAATATAAAATATTAGTTCTCTAAATTTTTTAGGAAAAATTGATACTACAAGAAGATGTGCCATGTTTGCCCCCTAAAACATCCCTACCTAGCCACCAGTTTCAATATATGTGACCTTGAAAAAGTCTCAAACATTAATATGAAACATGACTTCTGGCTGTGAGAATCAAGAGGGAGCTTTAAAGAGGGAAGAAACAGTGTGATTTGACTTGTTTAAGAAAAGCAAGTTCTTAGGAGAAATTTGGCACCACGATAGAAGAAAAAAATGCTTCCAGATTCAGAGTTCTAGATTTCTATGCTTTGCCTAATAGCAATAGTACATTAATTTCAGTTTGAGTTTTTGGTATTCTTTTCTTTCTACTAATGTTTTTGACCTCTTATATCATAGTGGCCCTCTTATAATGAGTCTCTTACTGTAAATTACCTCAAATATATTTTGAAGTAAGCTACACATACAAAAGTAGTAAAAAATAAATAAATAATAAGCAATTAACAAATAATATCATAACAATGTAGAATTAGGGGTAACAGTTGCACAACTTTGTGAATATATTAAAAAGAAGCACTAACTTGTACACTTTAAAAGGTGAAGTTTATGGTATGTTAATTATAAAATTATATGTCAATTAAATTTTTTTTCAAAGTATCACAAAGCACTATGTACACTGTCAACATATACTTTATAACTAACCAACCAATTTAACTGGTGATCAATCTTCCATATATATGCTAATCCTCAGTTATCCATCTAATCTAGATAACAGAAGACTGTTGTACTTTTAAAGGCTGATTTCAATGTAATAACAATTTTTTGAAATAATCTATCAAGGTGAACAACCTAATAATACAACATTTTTAAGGAACACAATGAAGTATAAAGCATGACTGTAAAACTTAAGAGACAATGTGTAATTTAAAACAAATATAAAGTATCTGCAGAGATTTCCCAAGACAGAAAGGCCCGACTTTTAAGAAACAGAAGTTTGTTTTAAAGCAAAATAACTGCAAAGAGGCAACAAAACCACATGGAAAATTTATATTCTATTAATGAGGTGTGACTTCACCACATGTCAGCCAACTGTTCACAAACCTAATAAAAGCCATGAATGAACAAAAATCCAGACAAAAAGACTTGAAATATGAAAAACCAAGTTTTTTTTATAGTACATTATTTTAGCTTGAAGACTTCAGAACTTTAAAAATAATATATGTGTTTTCACCTTCAGTGAGAAACCTTTCCATTTTCTTTACTGGAAGATAATCTCATTAAATACTATTCTATTTGCAAATCTTTTAAGTGGTATTATGAAGCACCTTTATAAAAACTATCTTCTTTTTGCAATCGGAAAAATGGAGGTGGTACACCTTTCGTAGTTTCTTAATACTTCTACTTTCTATTCATTTTCTTCTTTAAAGTCTAAATAAAGTGGAATATCCCTTCTCAAATGTACTTCTTTCTCTGAAGAAAAACCAGCTTGAAGTCTGACTACACATGGGGCACTTAAATTTTTACCTAAAAATTTAGCTTACGTTCAACAAATTACACCAGCATAATTGACATACCTTTTACAAAAATTAACTCAAATGGATAGCAGATTTAAATGTAAAACACAAACCTATATAATTTTTAGAAGAAAGCATAAGAAATTTTTACATCATACACAAAAGTCAATTCAAAATGTATCATAGGGCCTAAATGTATCAGTAAAAACTATAAAACTTTTAAAAGAAAACATTGGAATAAATTTGTGACCCTGGCTTAGGCAATGGATTCTTAGATACAACAGCACACAAGAGACCAAAAATAATAATAATAAAAAAAATAGATAAATTCAGCTTCAATGGAATCTAAAACTTTTGTGCTACAAATGATATCATCAAGAAGATGAAAACACAAAGAATGGAAAAAAAATTGCAAATCATGTATCTAATAAATGACTTATATCCAGAATATATTTTTAAAATCTTACAATTCAATGATAAAAAGATTAAAACTAAAAAAATGGACAAAGACTCTGAATAGGCATTTCTACAAACCATACACCAATATATGCACCATGTTCTTTTTATGTACATATTGTATATATAAGAAACATATGTCATAGCAGCATTATTCATAATAGCCAAAGAGTGGGAACAATCCAATGTCCATCAACTAATGAATAAATAAAATATTATATATTCATATTAATGCAATGGAATATTATTCTGCAATGAAAAGGAATGAAATACTGATACATGCTACAACATGGATGAACTTTGAAAACACGGTTCAAGCGAAAGAAGCCAGTGACAGAAGACCACAAATTCCATTTATACAAAATGCCCAGAATAGGCAAATCTACAAAGACAGAAAGTAGATTAGTATTTGCCTAGGTTGGGGGACAAGGAAGATGGCGAGAAATAGAGCATAACTGCTAATGGGTACAAAGCTTCTGCTTGGGGTGATGAAAATGTTCTAAAACTTATCAGAATGACAGTTGCACAACTCTGTGAACCTAACTAAAAACTACTGAATTGTATACTTTATATGGGTGAATTGTACAGTACGTTAATTATATTTCAATAAGGCTCTTTAAAAAACATAGAAAAAATTGTCATAATCTAGGCTAGACAAAGACTTCTCAGACATGACATTGAAAGCATAATCCAGGAAAAGGAAAAACTGACAAGTTGGAAATCGTTAAGATTAAAAACTTTTCCTCTGCAGAAGATATGTGAAGAGGATGGAAACAATCTACAGATGGCAAGAAAAGATTTGCAAACCGGTATCTGACAAAAGACAAGTATTTAAAACATATATATATATATATAGCATTAAGCTAAATTATCTATTTTTGCCTTCATAATAGCTCTATAAGTTAAATATTATTCTCCATTTTAGAGATGAAGAAGCTGAGGCTCAGCGAGAATAAGAACCTAGACCTTGAGAAGCGATAACCCTCAAGTCCCTTTTAGCCCATGGAGTCTCTCCACTTCCTCTCCTCTGTATCTCAGCAGGTCTCAGAAACCCTCAAGGATAAAGGATATCCTTAAAATTCTATTTGTGTATTTACCCATAGTCTATCACTGTAAGTCTTAGACAAGAGTCCACTTATATAAAGAGAAAAGAACTTGCTTTAAGTTGTACCCATGGAACTCAAAATAAGGATATGTAGTCACAGTAATACATTCAGATCACCTAAGTAGTGAGTGGCAGAGGGAGAAATTTAAAACAGGTTTTTCTAGCTCAAAAGCAGACGTATCCAATCTTTTGGCTTCCCTGGGCCACATGGAAGAATAATTGGCTTGAGCTACACATAAACTACACTAACAATAGCTGATGAGCTTTTCTTAAGAATTGCCACACATACACAAAAAATCTCATAATGTTTTAAGAAAGTTTACGAATTTTTGTTGGGCCATATTCAAAGCCACCCTGGGCTGCATATGGCACATGGACCACGGGTTGCACAGGCTTGCTCTAAAGCTTACACTATACTCTGTTTCCCGATAACCACAATTTCTGTTGCTAATAGGAACACTATTGTTTAGAACTTAATATTAGATTTTTAAAAGTCTAAATCCTATCAGTAGCTCTCCCTTCAAGAAATTAATTCAATTCCATTTTAATAATTTGTGAGATACAGGATAGCAGGAAGGCCAGGAATTTAAAACAAATTTTTTTTAAAAAAAGAATTAGATTTGGAGACATTCCTTTATAACTTTTTAAGCATAGTAAAAGCCAAAAACTATCAGAAAAAGTGATAGAGTGAAAGAGAATCTAAGTATTCTTGGCTCTGAGCTTTTTGAGTCTAAAAGAGTCAGGCAAATATTTAGGCAGAGAAAAAAATACATATACATTTAGCTAAATGGTGAGTTAGAACTAGGCCACATCTCATTTCTTCTGCCTCAAAGTGCTTAATTTAGAATCAGATTTTAAAAACAATCCTCCGCAGGCCAGGTTTGGCCCTTCCAGTTGGCACCTAGACATCAAAACCTGTGACAATCTGGAACAACTGAAAATAGCTTTGGATATTCAACCACCAGACAGTAAGGAAGGTCAAATTTGAATTAATGCATTTTAAGACTGAAAAAGAGATTTAATACAAGCCTTAAATGAGAGAAGGAAAAATAAAGAGATTTAAGCAGCTGACTTCTTCTTGCATCTCATCAGAAGTGAAGACAGAGCTTGCATACAGTTCTTTTTGCCCTTATCTTCCACCTAAGGCACTTGGGTTCAGAGTTGTATGCGGCTTCTGCTCTAACTAAACTACAAAGCCATTTCTTCCATTTTCTTCTTATTCCTGATGAAGAACCTTCACTGTTTATCCATTTGCTACAGAATAAAGTCCAACTTCCCTTGCCTGGCATTCAAAGCCCCTCCCAATCTGAATTCAACCTACCTCTCTAGCTTTATTTCCCATTATTCATTACCCCCTATCATGAGTCCTCTTTTAGAGCCAAACAGATCTACTCACTGTTGAAAAAGCAGGCATGCTCTGGTCTAGCCCTCTCTGCTAATGGCACCAGCATCCCTCCTACCCTCTTCCACCTGGATGAATTCTTCATACTCCAAGTAGCAGCTTGGAGTATCAAAAAATTTCAACACTTCACCATTTTCACATTTCACATAAGACAAAAGTCTCTTGTCTCTTTAAACAAAATAAAACAAAGAAGTCCTTATGTATTATCAAGCCAGGAGAGTGTAACTACTGAAGACAAAGTTATTTGCACCTGCTGAAAAAGGCAGCAATAAGTTTAACAGCAGCAAGTAGGTTTCTCTGCTTGACTCTGCATAAAATATGACTGTGCTGCACCCTGCAGTCTATGGAAGAAAAGAATTATAAGAAAGTCCATTCAAAGGCTAATCAATGCTTGGGCAGAAATAATTTTCCTGCTGTTTTAAAAATACTAATCAATTTTCCTCCTAATGTTGTCATTACACACTGAAAATATACAGTTGAGCTGTACTGGCAATTGCCATTTCATATTAAGAAATGTAGCTCTGCATTCCTTTTCCTTATTCTAGAATCAAAGAAAGTAGCATGAATGTCTATAAAAACATATTAGTCTATAATCTAATCTCCAATTCTCTGAAAAAAAAATCTCTTTAAAGATAAAGATTTAACCATTGTGCTCATTGAGTCCTATCTGTGAGAACACAGCTGGGTTCTGGAATGGGCCTTAATAAGCATTGCATGTTCAACCTGGGAAGTTCCCTTTTAAGAAGTAAGCTATCAGGAGAAGATATGTACAGATTTAAAAAAAAAAAAAAAAAAGTCTTGAACTCTGGCAATTCCAAGATGACTCACAATATGTAGATCCAGATTCCCAATCCCAGATTACTAAGGTCCATTTCTGCCTTGGTTCTACACTGGGACAATTCCAGGTTCATGTACTGTGATGATTAATTTTAGGCGTCGACTGGATTAAGGGATACCCAGAGAGCTAGCAAAGTATTATTTGTGCAAATGTCTGTGCAAGTGTTTCCAGAAGAGATTTGAGATTTGAATCAGTAGACTCAGTAAGAAAGATCCTCCATCACCCAAAGTGGGTGGGCACCATCCAATCAGTTGACAGCCCAGATAGAAGGAAAGGCAAATTCTCTCATTCTCTCTCTTTCTCTCTCTCTCTCTTTCTCTCTCTCTCTCTCTCTCTCTCTCAATCTCTCTCTTTCTCCCCCTCTCTGCCTGGAGACAGAATACCCATCTTCTTCTACCCATGGACATAAGAACTCTAGGTTCTCCAGCCTTTGGAGACTTGCACCAGCAGCACCCCCAGGTTCTCAGGCCTTCGACCACAGATTGAGAGTTACACCAGGCCTTGGTTCTCAGGCCTTTGGACTTGAACTAAGCCATACCACTGGCTTCCCGGGTTCTTCAGCTTGCATGCAGCCTACTGTAGGACTTCTCAGGCTTCATAATTGTGTGAGCCAATCCCTCTAATAAATCTCAGCTCATATATCTATACCTATATGTACATCTGTATGTATATCCTATTGGTTCTGTGTCTCTGAAGAACTCTCACTAATACAGATACCTAGTGAGCAAATGGTCATTCCTGTGGATTCCAGAACCCTGTGGTAGGTCTTATGAAACCCGATGCAAACTGGGGTGCAGCACAAATTTCCCAAAACTGACTAGACACCAGGAAAATTCCAGAAGTATCTCAATTTCATTGTATACTTAAGGTTGTACTTGGTAAATATTTCATGATGCTTTCCAAAAGTGTTGCCAGGGAAACATTTTAAAAGTACCATTAGCAAATGAGGTTGAGAAACACTACTTACCATGTGTTCCTACTGGATCACTCATTAGAAGATTAAACGTTCTGGAAAAGTCCTCTTAGAAAGAAATCAGTTAACTTCACTTAAATCAGCATTTTCCAAAATTATCTGAAATCCTATTAACACTTCCATGGGACTATCCCTCCCTACTCCATGACTTTTATAAACCATATGTCTCAACTCGATTACCAAAGAAATTCAAATAGGAAAGATGCATACACTCGAGATATATTTTTTATGTGACCTAGGGAAGGGCTTTCCAAGGGGGCTCCCAAAATGACATTCATTACTTGACCAGTTTGCTATGGTCTAGGGTCTGGTTCTGAGCTGTCCAAGTTCAAAACTGAGTGTGTCAGCTGACCAAAGAGATTTGAAATTTCACTGGCAGGTTCACTGACCACAGTCACAAGACTACTGTTTAACACTAGAATGTCAATTTATTAAGTTATAATTAACAATAAATAGTCACAGAAGCACCTATATTCTAAACTGCAGGACCTACCCATTCCCTCCCTCTGACCAATCCAGTTGGGAAGTCAAATCATATTCAGAAGGTGAGCACACAATCAGGGGGAAATCACAAAATGAATTGCATGTTTAATGATATCAGGCTAAGAAGGCCTGATTGTATCCATAATACTGATGACCTTGTTTTAACAATAAACCATAGAGTGGTGGGCAAAAGACTGGTCTGGGGTGTTAGAACCTTTTTTTCTTACTTCCCCTTAGACTCCAGCAGCCCTAAGAGTCCCCCACCCACTCTTAGAGATGGGCAATTGCTGGTTTTTCAATCTTATCTAAGGTGTGGGAAAAATGTACTAGAAAGGTTGGCTATTTCTTATGACTACGTCATATAATCTAAGTAAAAACAGTGAGTTTGCTATGCAAACATAATTCCAAATAAGTTTTCTTAGTCTGTTTTCTGTCACTATAACCAATTACCATAGAGTGGGTAATTTATAAACAATAAAGATTTATTTAGATAATGGTTCTGGAAGCTGGGACGTCAAAGAGCATAGCACCAGCATCTGGTGAGGGTCTTCTTGCTATGTCATAACAGAGCAGAGGGCATCCCATGGTCATGGTAAGAAGGCAAGTCCTGTTCAGGTCTCTCTTCCACTTCTTATAAAGCTACCAGTCCCATCATGGGAGGCCCACCCTGATGACCTTACCTAATCCTAATTATCTCCCAAAGGCCTCACTTCCAAATGCCATCGACATATAAATTTGTGTATTAAGTTTCCAATATATGAAATTTGGGGACACATTCAAACCGTGGCATAAGTCCTCAAAGGCAAGCCCGTTTTTAACCCCCAAGAACCTCCAATATAGAAAAATTTAGAGCTCCTTCGGTATCATAATCCTCAGTATCCACTGGCAACTCTTACTCTAATTCCATCTCCTTACTAGGGATGGTCTCACATTGCTATGACTCCCTCCCTAAAACAGTAATTTGAATGGTCACTTCTTATATTAATCTTTAGAGAAGAAATTTTTTAGAAGTCCACTTAAGGATTAAAATGAATTCAACTCAGACATAGTCCACATAGTTGTTTTTCTTTAATTGAAAAATATCATGGTCAAAAATCCAGATTTCCAGCTACTCCTAAAAAACCTGGAAGGTTTTTAGCTACAAGGAACAATAACATGACAGAACATAACTTGGCAATAACAGGCTGAACTTCAATACAGATTTTCCTTTAAACATGCTGTGTTTCCTTGGGTGCCCACCATCACTTCTACTGTCCACCACTCTCTGTTGTCTTACAGCCACCCTTTGTGGATATTTACATGCAAGCCCCTACTTAACCCACTATGAGTTGGTTTTACAATTTAACACGTCAGGAACAAACTTACTACATAATTTTTTCTCAAGTTCTCAGAGAGCTATTCATTTCGTTGTCCATGTCCTCCAGATATAATTTGCCATTCCCTCTACTACTCCATAACTATGGAAGGAAGTTAGTCAGCCAGCCTAGGAGTTTAAGGCAAAAAGAATCCTGGAGTCCAATGTTAAATTCTTTAATCTATGAACTAAGGTCAATCAGAAGAGACGCCACCAGTTAGTAGCTGAAACTTTTTCCTTTTTTGCAACTTACTATCTAGTTCTCACTCTTCAAGTTCTACCCCATGAACCTAAACCACAAAGTCTTCTATAAGCATTTGTCTACCCCACACCAAGGGCTGGCTACGTAATTTGCAGGGCCCAGTACAAAATAAAAATGCAAGCTTCCTTATTTAAAAATTAAATAGAATTTCAAGACAGTGACAGCAGAGCATTAAACCAAGTTCAGGGCCCTTCCAGGCATGGGAACTTGTGCAACCACAAGTTCACATGGTTGCATGACCATGATGCTAGCCCTAACCATCTCTTCCTCTTAAATATGCTTTCCTGTTTCATTTTGTCTGTGTTCTGACCTCCAAGGGTCCCACCCGAGGCTTGGCAATCTAAATCTGATCTCATTTGCTTCTGACCGTTTTACCTTCTTGCAACAAGGACAAGCATTCCTCCCCCTGACACAAAGGCTGGCCTTCCTGACAAGATGTACAGCATAGCATTTACATCTACTGGGGCCTTATGACCCCAGTGCTATTCAATAAAGCAAGAGTCATAAAAAAGAAGGAAGGGCAAGCATTTAAGTCCCAGAATGAAATGTAATTTTGTTAGACTTCCTTCTTTACATGCACAACTTTATCTTGACAATAACAGTGGCTTGAAGTCAAGGAAATTCATTTATCTGTCTTTACAAACTCATGTTTCCATTCTAATTTATTACCCATAGGACTTATAAGCTTATAACAGTATCATTTTTGTTTCTTATTTTTTTATTACTCCCTTCTCTTACCATTCAACCAGTAGACCCAGATGGTTTTATGCAGTTTCCCAAAGTATTGTATATAATACACATGAGAAGGTTTCAGATGGTACAAGAAAGTTTTTTTTTAATATATAGTTTATTACTTTAAAGTGAATTGGAAACAACATAATAAATCAACCTGTAAGTTCACAGTTATCAAATTTTGAAAATATACTTAAGTAAAATAAAGTAAGTCCATTAAAGAAAAATATTAACAAAATAACAGTGGGGGGGGGCAATCAAAGAAGAAAAAAATATCAAGGTGGAACTCAAATAATTCAATGTGGAAAATATTGCTTTATATTGTAAGGCAAGATAATTTATTTTTAAGATGAAATAGGCATTTGTATCTTTTTCCTCCAGTGGAGCTAATGTCTCTAAGAAGGGAAGTAGAATACCAATTTGCATTAAGATTTTAGAGAACATTTTTTAAAGCTTCCACAATCTTTGTCACATGAGACTGGTAAAAATTCACCAACAGGTCAAAAACAGGAAACCAACTAGTAAAGAACCTAAAAATTCTTAGAATGTTATCACTTGAAGTAATAACAAGGAGTCTTTGATTGACTAAAGATGGATTAATGAGGAGTCCACTCAAAAAACACAGAAAGTGTCCAACCTACACTCAGATAATCTACTACCCATATACAAGGCAGGATCTACAGGGACCTAGGTGGGGGAGGGGGTGAGTGCTGGCTCTGCCATGGGTAAATCACGTAACTTCAGGCAACTCATTTACACTCTCTATATCCGTGAATCAGTGATGCCAAAATTTTAGAGACTGAACAATTCAACTGAGCTGCTATAAGGTAAAATGACTTGCTCAAAGGCATAAGAGACTTCTTGCTAGAAAGCCACAAGATCAGTAACAGAGCGGAAGGTTCTGAAGTCCCCTGCCCAGTATTCACGCTGCTAACCTGTCTGTTTCTCTTTCTCTTTCTCATTCTCTCTCTCTCTTCCTTTCCTTCCAAAGAACAGCAATAAATTCAAGAGCAGCTTCCTACTTCTTAAAAATACTTCTGGAAGCCTTCAGAGCTTAGTTTCCTTGGGATGACTGTTGAGAGCAACAGATTCCTATCTGTCATAGTTAGAGTTAATCACGTATTTCCAACTAATAAGATACCTGAAAAGATATTTCAATCCTTGAATATTAGCTGGCCTAGAAAAAAATGGACACATTGATTTCTGGCCAGAACAGAGAAGGATAAGAATTCATGGGATGTGATCAAAAAGCAGATTATCCAGGGTATCCCTAGATACCCCCTGGAAAATGTCACTGTAATTTACAGTAAGAGCAGAGATGTTCCAAACTAAACAAATATTTGGGAGAAAAGACTTGCCTCTAAAAAAATTTTTTGGAAAGACACTGTAGAACTCTTGATCATATTCCCTACTCAAAAATATATTCACATCCATGATAATATGCTGCTAAGCTAGTTTCTATGATGCAGAATCCGCCAAGTGGTGGGGCTAGGGATGGCAACATGATCAATAGAATAAAAAGGCAAAAATGAGAAGGAGAAATTATTAGGAGGAATCTGTGGTAGAGAGAAGTGGACAAGATAAGAGATTAGTTGGTAAGAAGGTACGGCAGATGAGGAGAAATAAAAACGCATGGATGATGGTGGAGTATCTTACAGAAGGGGAATAAAAGCTACAGGTGTGAGGGCAGCTGAATAGGGTGGAAATGGGAATTTACATGAAGTATTGGGATGAGCTATGTATCTCCTTCATGTTATTTTAGAAATACAAGTTTAAAAATTGAGTTATTCTAAAAATACTTTATAGCTTAACCCCATGACTGGCTCTTGCAGATCACAGCCTCAGTAAGGAAGCAAGAATCACTATAGAGAATATCAAAAACGCAATAAGATGTGGATACTCATTGCTTAAGAGCTAAGGAACTATACAATGGGCTTTCAGAGCAGGATGCAAATCCATGTCTAAAACAAACTACAAATAGCTTCACATCATGGATTTGGTACTCCTTGCAAACACTCAAACCCCACTCTGAAAAGAAAAAAAAAAAAGAAGGAAGAAGGAAGAAGGAGGAGGAGGAGGAGGAGGAGGAGGAGGAAGAAGAAGAAGAAGAAGAGGAAGAAGAAGAAGAAGAAGAAGAAGAAGAAGAAGAAGAAGAAGAAGAAGAAGAAGAAGAAGAAGAAGAAGAAGAAGAAGAAGTAGTAGTAGTAGTAGTAGTAGTAGTAGTAGTGGTGGTGGTGGAAGAAGTAGTAGTAGTAGTAGTAGTAGTAGCAGTAGTAGTAGTAGCAGCAGTGTCAGTTTCTCCTAAGATTAAACAACTACTTACCTTATGACCCAACAATTGTTCTTTTGTGCATTTATCCCAGAAAAATAAAAACCTGTGTTCACACTAAACCTGTCCATCAATGTTCATGACAGCATTATTCATAATAACCCAACACTAGAAACATCCCAAATGTCGCTCAATAGGTGAATTGTTAAACATACTATAGCATATTCATGCAATGGAATACTACACGGAGATGAAAAGGAACAAACTATTGATACAGGAGAAAACTTAGACGGATCTCAAGGACATTATGTTTAGTGGAGGGAAAAGAGTCAATCTCAAAAGTTACATATTGAGTATTAAGTGCATATTATATGATTGCACTTAATAACATCCTCAAAATGACAAAACTATATAGATAGAGAAAAGATTAGTGGATTCTGGGAAGATAGGGGATATGAATACAAATGGAGAGTACAAGGAAATTCCTTTGTGGTGATGGAACTACACACAACCACATACACACACACACACACACACAGACACAAATGCATGTAAAAACTGGTAAAACAGGCCAATGAAACAGAAAAGAGAACTCAGAAATAATACGGCACTTCTACAACCATCTGATCTTCGACAAACCTGACAAAAACAAACAACGGTGAAAGAATTCCTTATTTAAGGCCGGGTGCGGTGGCTCATGCCTGTAATCCCAGCACTTTGGGAGGCCGAGGTGGGTGGATCATGAGGTCAGGAGATCGAGATCATCCTGGCTAACATAGTGAAACCCTGTCTCTACTAAAAATACAAAAAATTAGCCGGGCATGGTGGCGGGCACCTGTAGTCCCAGCTACTAGGGAGGCTGAGGCAGGAGATTGATATGAACCCGGGAGGCGGAACTTGCAGTGAGCCGAGATTGCGTCACTGCACTCCAGCATGGGCTACAGAGCGAGGCTCCGTCTCAAAAAAAAAAAAGGGTTCCCTGGGAGAACTGGCTAGCCATATGCAGAAAACTGAAACTGGACACTGGACCTCTTCCTTACACCTTATACAAAAATTAACTCAAGATGGGTTAAAGACTTAAGTGTAAATCCCAAAACTATAAAAACCTAGAAGAAAATCTGGGCAATACCACTCAGCACATAAGCACCAGCAAAGATTTCATGACAAAATCACCAAAAGCAATTGCAACAAAAGAAAAAATTGACAAATGGGATCTAATTAAACTAAAGAGCTTCTGCACAGCAAAAGAAACTATCATCAGAGCGAACAGGTAACCTAAAGAGTGGGAGAAAATTTTTGCAATCTAGCTACCTAATAAAGGTCTAATATCCAGAATCTATAGGAACTTAAACAAATTTACAAGAAAAAAAAATATTAAAAAGTGGGCAAAGGAAATGAACAGACATTTCTCAAAAGAACACATTTATGCAGCCAACACACATTTGAAAAAAAGCTCAACATCATTGATCATTAGAGATATGCAAATCAAAACCACAATGAGATACCATCTCACGCCAATCAGAATGGAGATTATTAGAAAGTCAAAAAACAACAACTGCTGGTGAGGTTGTGGAGAAATAGGAACGCTTTTACACTGTTGGTGGGAATGTAAATTAGTTCAACCATTGTGGAAGATGGTGTGGTGATTCCTTAAATACCTAAAACCAGAAATACCATTTGATCCAGCAATCCCATTACTGGGCATATACCCAAAGGAATTTAAATCATTCTATTACAAAGATACATGCATACTTATATTCATTGCAGCACTATTCACAATAGCAAAGACATGGAATCAACGTAAATGCCCATTAATGATAGACTGGACAAAGAAAATGTGGTACATACACACCATGGAATACTATGCAGACATAAAAAGGAATGACATAATGTCCTTTGCAGGGACATGGATGAAGCTAGAAGACATTATCTTCGCAAACTAACACAGGAACAGAAAACCAAACACCGCATGTTCTCACTTACAAGTGGGAGCTGAACAATGAGAACACATAGACACAGGGAGGAGAACAACACACACTGCGGCCTGTCATGGGGTGGGGTCGAGGGAGGGAGAGCATTAGGAAAAACAGCTAATGCATGCTGGGCTTAATATCTAGGTGATGGGTTGATAGGTGCAGCAAACCATTATGACACACATTTACGCATGTAACAAACCTGCATATCCTGCACATGTATCCTGGAACTTAAAAATAAAAATTAATAATAAAATACTGGTAAAAAGTGAATGTAAATTCTGCAGTGTAGTTAACATTATTGTACCAATGCTAATGTCTAGTTTTAATCTTTTATTTAAATTATTGAGAACATTATCACTGGGGGAAGCTTAGTGAAGGGTTCAAGAGACTCTATGTGCCATTTCTGCAACTTTCTGTGAATTTACAATCATTTCAAAATAAGAAAAAATGCATTAACATTGTTTTTAGGACTCATAAAATTAAAAACAAGAACAAGGTATGTCTCAAACTACATTTCCAGTCTCACTTGTACAATCCCAAATACCTTAAAATCCAGCCACAGTAGATTCCCCATAACTCCAAGAGTATACCAGGCACTCTCTCAGCTCCATGCCTGTCCTCAGGCTATCACCTCCACCTAGAATCCCCTTCCATTCCACCTTTCTTTCTCTGAACTCCATCATATCCCAAGGCCCACCTAAATGACATCTCTGAGAAGCCTTGCCTGGCCTGAGTTCCCCATCCCACCAAGCAGAGTCCTGTTTCTTCTCCTCCACCGCCACTGTACATAGCAGTGTATCCATTCAGGGAGTAAAACATTTCACCATACTCTAGTTAGTTAACTCAACATCCTCTTTCCTTAATAAACTGTGAGCTCCCTGAATAAAATGAACACATACTCATCTTTACATCTCTAATCTATTCTACTAAGCCTACTACATAGATGGTATTCAATAAGTAAATGTAGATTGAATTTACACCTGACTTGTAAGCTGCAATCAATATAAAAACCAGTGACTACCATTAACTTCATTAATACTACTTGTAGAACAATACAGGGTACCCGCTCTAGCACCATTTCTCAGCTGGGGATTTCTAGGGCCTGAAGTGAGATAGCCAGCAATGCCTGAAACACATCAGGCATATCATATACATTTTACTGATGAGAAAACCAAAACTCAGAGAGCTGAAGATTTCTTAAGATAACACAGGTGCTAAATAGGACATGGTTGAAACTCAAATCTAAATTTCTTACACCTCTGCTCATTGTTTCATACAAATCCTGAGCTCCTCACAAACAGCCTTTCAGACTCTAGAAGCTGGCCTAACAGACTATTGGCTTAGGGGCACCCAGTGGTCAGGGTGAGCAGGAAGAGACATTTTGTTAACTCCCACGAGGGCCCCGGCCACCTGCTCCTCAAAATCCTTTTTGTACCAGCCTTTTTGTATCAGAGGTCATGCTAGTTGGCTTAGATTAACTTGGAATAATATTTGAAACAGAATGTCTTAACTATATAATTTTGAACTGTTTAAGCTTAATTCCACTCAAATTAGATCATGATACTGGGGCATTAAAAAGGATTACTGACAAAAGGAAAATATATAGGAACAAAGCCTCTACTGCCATCAGCTCATATTCAAATCATACTTAATACTCCCTTGTCCCAACTCATCACTAATTTCTTTTTGATATTTTGATTCATATCATGTTTAATGATCAGATCAGGGTAATTAGCATATCCATCATCTCAAACATTTATCATTTCTTTGTGTTGGGAACATCTAACTCATCACCAATTTTAGTTAAAAAATTAAGACACACCATACACAAATTGGTTTTTAAATATGTGTCCACCAACGAAAAACCTGGGTTCTCCCTAGCAACTATGGAACATGTATAAAGAGCATTCTGGGCCGGGCGCGGTGGCTCACGCCTGTAATCTCAGCACTTTGGGAGGCCGAGGTGGGCGGATCACAAGGTCAGGAGATCGAGACCACGGTGAAACTCCATCTCTATTAAAAAATACAAAAAATTAGCCGGGCGCGGTGGCAGGTGCCTGTAGTCCCAGCTACTCAGGAGACTGAGGCAGGAGAATGGCGTGAACCCGGGAGGCGGAGCTTGCAGTGAGCCGAGATCGCGCCACTGCACTCCAGCCTGGGCGACAGAGTGAGACTCCATCTCAAAAAAAAAAAAAAAAAAAAAAAAAAAAAAAGAGCATTCTGATGCATCCAATATTAAACCCTCTTGGGTGCTGTCCAAGGTATGGGCAGATTGCAGTTGGTACTGTTCAGCTGAATTCCATCCCCGACACCTAACACAGTTCCTAGCATGGAATTCAGAAAATGTTTTTGCTGATTTATAATCTGTGCTAAAGTGGACAATTAGAAAGCTGCTTTAAATAGTGCTTAAATACTCTTAAGTCTACTACTGCTGTAATCTTATTCATGCTTATAAGAAGCATACAAAACTATTTTTAAACTATTTAAAGTAGTCTTAAAATTGTATGAGAAAACATAACATCAATATTCAACAGAAAAATGAAAGCTTTGAGTACAATTTTTAGGTCTTAGTTTTCTCCACTACAGCACGTGCAATGGTAGACTAAGGATAGACTCTGACCTATCATCTCACACCAATCTGGAGACCATAAAATTTGCCAAAAAAATGGAAAATTCTCAGATTTTAGAGCAACAAAGCACAATCATGATTTAACTTGTTTCTCTTCCATTAATCCAAACTTCTATAATCCATTTAGAAAAATAAATTCTAAACTTTCAGGGTATGGTGGGAATAACGTAAAATATTCCAGTTTACAAAAGGCTTCCTTTCATGGCTTTAACCTACCTCAAACAAATGACTCCACTAGGATGCATGCTAGTTGTCATTGCTACTAATACATTTTCACCATGATGGAACTATATACATACTTTTTCTTTCTGATGTAGTACTAGATTATGGTTAAAAGCTCAGAGTCAACCCTTCCTTGGTAAGATTATTAGGGGATTAAATGAGCTAATCCATGTACAGCACAGGGTCCACAGTTGGCTCAGGGTTGGCATTCCAGAATAGTAGCTATACCAGTGACTATAAGGATGATAAGAAGGATAGTAACAACAGAAAATCTTTAGGTTTTGTTTTTACAACCACAACACCCAAAGAAATGCCTAAGCAGAGAACAAAGACAGCTCACAAGGCCAAGATTCATCATACCAAAGCTTTGGGATTTCTTCTTGTTTTCTCAACTGCCCTAAGGATTTCAACTCTGTTTATGTGACAGACCAATCCACTTTGTTTCCCATGGCTGAGACGCAGCTGCCAGGCTGTACCTTTGCAAGTCGAGGTGCAGCATGTGTGAAGGACACCCTAACGTGTTAGAGAACAGGCCAGGAAAGGCATGCCAATGGGACCAAAGCTCAGGATTTTTGCTGTCTTTAATGACCTGGAAAATATCTGTGTATTCATCCCCCAACTCCCACTTCCTGATAAACCAAAACTGCTGCTCCCTTAATAACTTTACCTCCCAACCCCTCTTAATGCTCAACCATATCTCTGCTAGCTGACAAGAAGAGCTGACAGGCTACAAATGAAATCCTCTTCCAGCCTGTCTACCTGCAGGATGAGAAGGGAGTTAGTGAGGCAGGAAGGAAACAGAAGGCCCTGATAAGGGGAAATCAGCCATGTTTTAAAGGTAGATGGGAAAAGAGTAAATTGTATCTGATGTCCACTCAAAAACATGAACGCAAAAGAGCCTCCCTTTCTGGCAGTTGAGTGAGTTGTCTGGCAGCCTCCTTAACCAGAGTTTTGCTTTGTTTTAATCAGAAGAGTGTGAAGAGGGAGTGTTTAAGTCAGAAATGGGACAAAGCCTGGAAATGTCACTTCTGACAGCTATTTGTAGACAGAGAAATGAAGTAGATATATGCCAGTCATGCTCCCTTGTTTCATCCGATTCTCTCATTGACATATTACATATTTACTGAGCATTCATTGGTGCCATATACCACAGAAACAGACATAAAAGGCTAGGTGTTTTTTGTTTGTTTGTTTGTTTGTTTGTTTTTTATTAAGGGTGAAGTTTTTTTATCTAGGTCTTTTTATTTAGGTCTTGTTTACCTAGGGTGGAGTTTTGCTAAACAAAAACAAGGAGAAGGGCGTTCCAGGTAAAAGAAACCCAAGGAAGGGGTCGGGGAAATAACAGGCAGAGGCAAGCAGCAAGTACAGGGCACGTTCTGGAATACCGAGACCAAAGTCTTCCACTGCTTGCTCTTCCTTGTGTCAATGACAACATGTATCATGTTCTCACCGTGTGATTTCCTTGCCCTGAAATTATTGCTTGTTGTAATCCCTGGTCTCCTTAACTAAGAATGGCCGTCCTGTTGGAGGTACAGGGATCCAGGTGGAAATGTTTGAATTAGGAGTTTTTATTTTAAAAATTATGCATTTTCTCAGAACATTTGGATATTTGCTACTTAGTAGTTTTGGCTGATTTTTGGCAATCTATTATAAATAAAGGGTGTTTGGGGTGTTTTGCTCTGGTTTAGCTTTTAGTGGCTCTACCTATGTCTATACGCTGAAAGGTTCTCTTTTCTTGAGGTCTGAGCAGGTTGCGGAGTCTAAGGAAATAATGCAGGAGACTCGAGAGCTGTGCCCGGGCAGAACATATAGGTGGTACCATGATCATGTGTCCCAGGTGTGAATGATGCTGACTTCCTACCAAAAACTGCAGTCTCTACCCACCCCCAGCAATACTTGCTTGCCCCTTTTTATGCCTTACTCCCTAGTACCTAACATTATCTAACCTCCACCACTTTTTACTTATTTATTGTCTATCTCTCTGTTTTAGAGAATAAGGGATTTTTCCTATTTTGTCACCACTGCATCCTTAGCACCCACATAATGCCTGGTATATTGTAGGCATTTAATATGAACTTGTTGAATGCCTAGTCAATGTATGAATTCCACAGGATAGTCCAAATTCTAAACACTGTCACACTGTCCATATAAACACCACACCCCTATTCTTAGATCAGTTGTCATGACTTTAAGGTTTGGTAAATATGGTCAAGCAAGGCATGGAATACATACATAGTGAAGTAGCAGGTAAAGTAGCTTAATACCTGCTATTTGTAAAGATGCTTAAGCACTATCCTTACACAGATAGCATCAAGAAGCACTAACCTACTGAGAACTCGGATGACTCCCCACTCCCCAGCCCCCAAATCTCATGCTGAAATGTAATCCCCAATGCTGGAGGGGCGGCCTGGTGGGAGGTGTTTGGGTCATGGGGGTGGATCCCTCATGAGGGAGGCTGGGTACTGTCCTCAAAATAGTGAGTGAATTCTTTTGAGATCTGGTTGTTTAAAAATGTGTGGTGCCTCTCCCCTACCTTTCTCTTGCTCCTTCTCTCACTATGTGACATGCCTGCTCCCACTTCACCTTCTGCCTTGAGTAAAAGTTCCATGAGGCCTTCCTAGAAGCCAAGCAGATGCAGTGCCATGCTTATACAGCCTGCAGAACTGTAAGCCAATTAAACCTCTTTTTTTAATAAATTACCTAGCATCCAGTATTCCTTTATCACAATGCAAGAATGGCCTAATATACCCACTGACTCATCTGGTTTCTATACACATGGATCTGTTTCAGTCATTAGTCAATTAGATAGAGGATGCAGAGACCTGCATAAAAACACAGTCTAATAGCCATCACTTTGTCAGGCATTATGATTTGGCCACATACTTTTATACTTTCTATCCTAACTCTCCAAGTGTCATCTTTAAAAGTAGCAGTCTTTCTGGATATTAGAGTATGCACACATTTTCCCCAGTTCTGTAACTCCTACCCTTGGAGCTTAAAACGTGCATGTACACACACACACACACACACACACACACACACACACACACACACACACACAACTTATACCAAAACACTTTCCCAATGTTCATTTTGTAAATCAAGGCATGCCACCCCTACAAGAGGGGGAAAAGAGAAGGTAACAAGAAAAGTATTATTGGTCAATCCAAAGAAGCCTCTTTACATTAATTTAAAAAAAAAAAAAATCAGTCAGTAAAAAAGTATCTCAGAGGACAACAGGAGGATTTCTGCTGGAAGCCAGGCTTGCAGAGGCTGATCACATTTGCAGATGCAAAATTCCATTACTTCCCCATCGACCTCAGCAACTTTAGTCTCTGGTCAAAGGACCAGAGTAGGAGAGAGTGGGCTATCCTCCTTCTAAATGGGGAAGGAAAGCAGCCAAGCAAAAAGAATTTGAGAAAAAACAATGCCGTCCTAGTGAGAAAGTGTGTTAAGTAGGCCAGTATTGGAACCACATTTTGTCTCACACAAATCCAAAATTGTCCTTTTATATTTTATTTTCTCCTTTCTTTCCCCCTGCTTTTCTTTCCTTGGCCCTATTCACTATTACTGTCATTTCATGTGTGTTTTTTAAACTATGATGTATTTGTTCAATTATCTGCAGACCTACAGCCTCTTCATCAAATTAGCTGATCTCTATTTATAGGTGATGATTCTGTACAGTTCTAATAAAAATTCTTAGTAGTGATAAAACTAAGTCAAATTTTGCAATGCTGTTTTTCATCCAGGGACTGCTGCCACTATCCAATAAATTTGTTTCAATGAGTGTGGTAAACGTATATTTTCTTTTAAAGATAGTACTTTTAAATAAGAAAAACCAGACAGTGATACCAGCAGATAATACTTCCACAGTTTGTTTCACTCCCTACTCCAAAATCACATTACCTTAAAAAATGAACTTTAACAGACAAAATAATAGAATAAATCTAAATGGGCTTTGAATAATGATTCTACCAGGAATGGAATTCATTTGCTTAACAGTGACATTTTTGTTGCTATTAATATATCTTCATATTCATTAATTTTACTAAACATCTTATTTCATTTACTACACTCAATTTACCAACTGTTCTAATGGCCTCTAAGGATGTTAGAAAGCATAATAAAAGAAAAAGTTAAAACAAATGGCATCTTTAAGCCAAGGTCTAGCAAAGACCCCAAACCACATTCTGAGCCATGGGCCAAATTCCATATTAGAGCCCAAACTACAATTAGTCATATTCTTTGTTAACAAGGTTTGAATACCCAAACACCAGTGCAATGTCTATCATGAAAGCCTTCCCATTTTACTCATCTCAGAGGTAAGACTATTACTTTTACCTACAGCAGAGTCATGTCTGAAAATAATGGAATCCTGACTGTGATGCCAAGGCATGGGTAGTCAGGCCAACCAAGAGATGCAAAATTAGCATCCTCTTGCAGGACAGGGTCTGGCAGGCACCACAAGTCTAGGCAGAAAGTGATCAGATCCCTGCAGATCAGCCAGGCAGTGACGAACATCCATGTATCAAAAGTCTGAGCAGGAAGGCAAACTCTCACCTAGAAAATTCAAAGGTTGGCAAAAGCAACCAGAATGAGAAGGGACAATGCCCCTGTTTATATAGTTGAAGCTGGCTGAATTCTGCCCTGTTTTATAGCAGTTACTAGACATGAGTGTGGAGGGTTCACGAATATCAGCCAGAGCCAAAAGGAGCTAAGAGCCTTTGTGCATTTATCTCCTGTTGCTAAAATTACTACAAATATCACTGGCTCAAAAAAAAGTGTCAAATCTGACACTGTTTTAGTGGTAAAGTCATTCTTATCTTTCTTTTTTTTTTTTTTTTTTTTTTGAGACGGAGTCTCGCGCTGTCACCCAGGCTGGAGTGCAGTGGCCGGATCTCAGCTCACTGCAAGCTCCGCCTCCCGGGTTCACGCCATTCTCCTGCCTCCGCCTCCCGAGTAGCTGGGACTACAGGCGTCCGCCACCTCGGCCGGCTAGGTTTTTGTATTTTTTAGTAGAGACGGGGTTTCACCGTGTTAGCCAGGATGGTCTCGATCTCCTGACCTCGTGATCCGCCCGTCTCGGCCTCCCAAAGTGCTGGGATTACAGGCTTGAGCCACCGCGCCCGGCCAAAGTCATTCTTATCTTTCTATTGATTTAATCAGCAATGCCAGGCAAAATAACTACAAAGTTAAACATTAGTTAATAGTGTTGCCCTTAGTGTCTTTGGAAAAGTAACTTAACATCTGTAACCTGTTCCACTGTCTTTAATATGGGGGAGGTAACAATACTTGTCTCATAAGATCAGAGGATGCAGCAATGCATGCAAGCACTTGGCATTGACCTCAGGTATAGTAAGCAATCAATACATGTGAGTTGCTATTGTTAACAGTACTTTAAGTGAGACCATAAGAAAATGACACTTTTTTAGGTCAAAATGGTCTAATATTGGCAATTTCATATGGTTTGATCTAAAATTTTCATAAATCATCATGATCAATTTGTTAATATTATTAATAATACTGTTATTGACAAATTTTTGATACCTTATGATTCTATTTTAGTATCCAAAATACTCAAATTTCAACTGGGAAATGTAGACAAATAGAAATTACTCCATTGCAAATGGCTGTTTATCCATCTGTCTATTTATCTATTTGTCTACCTTCCTAAAAAGATGTGTCAGGAATAAAGAGAGCCAGCATACATCAGGATATAAGCATGTTACACATGGCTGAGCTGACCACAGATTTTTTTGACACATAGTTTAACCATTTGAGCCATCATCATATATATGACACTGTCTGAGGCTCTGGAGCATAAAATGGAATTCCAAATTAAGGAAAGTCAAATTAAAATATGAATATTTAGAAACCCCTAAAGGAATAATTGCAAAAACACTAAGCTAAGGGAAATAAAATGAGACCCAAAGCAGGAAAGAGGGTATAAAAATATGAAACTTAAAAAGAGTACATGTATATATAAGGCATGAATCTTAGAAGATACAGTTTTTTAAAAAAATATATTAGTCTCATAATACTAAAATGGAACCATCTCCTGCTCTTGTTCTGAAAAACATAAATCTGTACATATATGTACAGATGCAAAACTATTAGTTTCCAAAGAGGCTTTCAGTGACAGAGCTTTGATTTGTGGCCATGATCCTAGTGATGGAGGTACAGTGATCCATCCATAGTCTCTCATATGGCACCCCTTATGCCCGAGGGCCTACAACTGTCAAGTGAGGAGGCATGTTAAAAGATCAGACTTAGGCCACTGAATGAGCCAATGGACATGCACAGGATTCCAGCCTATGACCTTTCCCTCATTAGAGAATTCCCTGCCCTAATCACACACCAATGGTGCTAAAACGTGTATTCAAAATACTATCAACCTTATGGTTCAGTACTTTAATAAGCACTCTTAGTTTAGGCTGCTATAACAAAGGGCCATAGGCAGGTAGCTAATACACAACAGAAATTGACTTCTTACAGTTCTAGTGGCTGGAAGTCCAAGATCAGGGGAGCCAATATGGTCAGGTTTTGGTAAGGGCTCTTTTCCAGGTTGCAGACTGCCTATTCCTCATTCTATCCTCTCATGGCAGAAAGAAAGCAAACTAACTCTCCACCCTCTTCTTTTAAGGGCACACTAATCCCATTCATGAACATTCCACACTCCTCATCTAATTTTGTCCCAAGGGTCTTGCCTCCAAATACTATCACCTTGGGGATTAGAGTTCAACATGTGAATTTTGGGGACACAAATATTCAATCTATTGCACACTCATACATCTATAACTCTTTTTGAAGTTCAATGAGAACTTTGTCTTGATACGAAATGCACAATAAAAGCAGGAATCCTTCCGAGTCTCTTGATATTATGTCCACAATGATTCAAATGAGCCAATTTACAGAATAAATCAGACCTAGTCATCAATACTGAACAGCATTCTTGTCAAGGGTTCTGGAGTCAAGACTGTCTGAATTTAAATCCCAGCCTTGGTAGCTATAGGATCCTAAACAAATTACATTACCTTTCTGTACCTCACTTTCATCATCCATAAATGGGGGATACCAATACACTTGCTTCATCGGATTCTTATGAGAATTAAGTGAGCTAATATACAAAAAGTGCAGCGTACTTGGCATATGGCAAATGTTTAAGAAATGGTAACAATTAGTATTATTATACTAATTATTTCTGGCCATTTCCATACTAATAATGATAAAATAAATATGGAAAATGAAAAATGAAATTTATAAAGAATCATCATATATGAAGATAAATTAAAAGTATAAACATAATCATTTAGGCCAGGTATAGTGGCTCATGCCTGTAACGCCAGCACTTTGGGAGGCCGAAGTGGGCAGATCACTTGAGGTCAGGAATTTGAGAGCAGCCTGGCCAACATGGCGAAACCTGATCTCTACTAAATATACCAAAAAAAAAAAAAATCATTTATACATTTGCATATGTTAAGAAACAACATTATTTTGTACTAATATATTATATATTAACTATTTTGAAAATTCTTTCACTACTCTAGCCATCTGAGATCAAGGAGAACATTAAGAAAAGTCAAAGACAGTAAATAACTAAAGAATAGAAAACAACATTAACCAGTTTCCTATAAATAAGAAGTCCCCTGAACTTCACCTCAACAAAAGCTATCCTGGCAACCTTCCAGGAGTCCAGTGCCTGTACAAATTATGCATACTAATTTATGTAAAGCAGGCTTTTTTTTTTCCTTTTGAGATAACAGAAGATAGTTCTATCTCTTTGTGAGTAGGGACCTTTATTTTTTTACTTTGTCTTCTAAGATTCACTTTTCATATTGTTTTTTGGTCTCATGGTTTCTGTTTATATGTTTTCCCCTTTTGATCTCATTTTATTTTTCTTACAGATAGTCCTTTTTTAACTAGCTCTTCCTTTTAGATATTCTCATTCAACTTTTCTTAATTTCACACTCAATTTTATGCATCAGGGCCTAGGACACTGCCTTGAACATAATAGATACTCTACTATTTGTTAAATAAATGTAACAAAGCACCTGTGGTCAGCCCAGCCATTTGCAACATTCTTACAAATGGATGCATGCTAGTTGTCATTACTACTAATACGTTTTCACCATGATGTAACTATATACATTACCACTTACAGTAGGGTAATTTCTATTTGACCACATTTCAGAATTGAAATATGCCTTCTAATCTATATTGCTCATGTATACTTACTATCACAACACTCAACAGAGTTAGGAAAGAAGTTTATCTACAAAAAATAAATACGCAATGTTTTTTAAAAGACAGAATCTTTTAAAGAACCTAAAGACAATGACATAATATTAAATAACAAATACATATATCAAAATTTTGGACCAGAAACATTCTTGTTATACATTTTTTTTATTTTAATACATATAAAACATAAAATATCCTTAGGAACTTTTTCTTCAAGGACCCTAATCATGAGATGTGTCCTATAAGGTACAGCAATAACTAAAGGAGCAAAGATAAGAGAAGACAAGAAATCTCGTTTATTCAAATGATGGAGTTTTGGACCATGGGATGATCTCATATTGTCTTTTTAAAAACACTAATTTCTTCATACAAAGAATATTTCATTTGGTGATTTGCGAAGAAGTCTGCTTTTAGAAAAAAGAAGCTAAAAGGAAAATATTTCAAAAGAATGACAATTATGTTGGGTAATTTATCCTTAATCTTAAATACTTTATAAATTAATAAATGGTACTACAAAAAAGTACAAAAACTAAACATTTACACACAGTATAAATCTTTAAAAAAATTTTTTTTAGGCCTAGAGGGTGTATGGTATAGCGTGAAGAATACAGGCTTTGCAACCAGAAGACCTTAGTTCTGATCCCACCTTTGCCTCTTTACTCCTTAGACTATCAAGATAATTAAATGAAATTATATAGATAATATATTTAGTGCAGTGCCTGATACACAATAAGAACTCAGTGACTAATCATACCATTACTAGTTTTTTAAAAAAAGGAATTAAAAGAAAGCACATTGAATATATATTTAGTCTTTCCCCCTCCCAAAGTTCTCCTAGAAAATAATGGGATTAAAGATAAAGAAGTCCATAAATATAACGAAAAAAGGCCAGGCATGGTGGCTCAGGCCCATAATCCCAGCACTTTGGGAGACCAAGGCAGGTGGATCATGAGGTCAGGAGATCGAGATCATCCTGGCTAACACGGTGAAAACCTGTCTCTACTAAAAATACAAAAAATTAGCCGGGCGTGGTGGCGGGTGCCTGTAGTCCCAGCTACTGGGGAGGCTGAGGCAGGAGAATGGCGTGAACCCGGGAGGCGGAGCTTGCAGTGAGCTGATATCGCGCCACTGCACTCCAGTCTGGGCGACAGAGTGAGACTCTGTCTCAAAAAAAAAAAAAAGGAGAAAAATCAGTAAAAACAAAATTCTAGCAGGTGGAAACAGATCGATGTGTCATAACTAGCTGAGAAAGGTGAATCCTACGTCCACTGCAGGACTCTTGGCTGTACCATTTTAAACCAAAAGTTACCCCAAAAAAAATCGACTTATTTTTTGTGGTTTTATTACATTATAACATCCCTGTCTTTAAAATGTCAGCTAAGCAAAAAAGATTTCTTAAGGATTACATATGAAAACTGCAATCCATTGCTTCAAATATTTTGATGACATTAGAGAAAATGATTCTAATATATTTCAATTTTTAAACTGCAGAAATTAAAAAACATGACTAGGGTTAGGCAGCATAACCAACAAAACAAAATATGGGATTATAAAGGCTTTCAGGATAGACTATTAAATCAATTAACCACTAAACTGACAGTCCTCAAAGAGCAAATTAGGCTCAACAAGTAAGTTATATAAGTTATATAACATATAATTATATGCTTTTTATAATTATATGTTCCAGTTCCCAGCACCAAACCATGTACACACCAAGGGGTGAAAACCTAGAGAGGAATAGGGGGAGGAAAAGATGTGTGCTTTCGAGGGCCAGGTGGGGTGATTCTCATACAACACACATTGCTTTGTTTCTATTGAGAAGTACTAGTCTACAAAATACAGGCTCTCTTCCCAGCTGTAAAATTCAGGGATGCTCTCTATCTTGCACTACAAATGGGGGCATAAACTGGCTCAAACAATTTGAAGAACAATTTAGTAATAGCTAGTAAGGTTTAAGGTATGTATATCTTATTACCCAGAAATTCCACTCTTAAAAATATATCCTTAAAAAAACTGTTGCATATGTACACAAGGAAATATTTACAGAAACGTTCATAGGAACGTTGGTCCATAGGAACAATGTATTGCCAAAACATTAAAAACAATGAAATATCCATTAACAGAAAAAGAGATAAACAGATCATGGTATATTCACACAATGGATAGCAGTGAAAATGAGTGAACTAATGCTACATGCATCAACATAAATGAATCTCATAAACAACTCTGAGCTAAATAGAGCTGCCAAGGAATACATACAGCATAATGCCATTTACATGAAGCTTAAGACCATACAAAACAATACTATAAATATCTTACAGCAACATACAAATGTAGTAAAAGTTGTTAAGTAAGAAAATGATAAGCAGCATATTTAAACAGCAGAGTTACTACTGGGGCTAAAGACAAAGATATGAAATCAACAGGGTAATATGAGGACTAATATATTTAACGTCTTATGCTAGATAGTATGAATATGGGGGTCCAGCGCATTAAACTTTACATCCTTTTATATGTACTTTTATGTTTTAATTATTTTACAGCAAAATTTTAAATCTGAAATAAAAATTTTGAGATTCTCTAGCTTTGTAGCACTACACGTGGAAAGCATGAAAACAAATAAACCAAGGATGATTTCATCATCATGTGCTTTATCTAAACAAACATAAAGAGTTGATGAATAATAACTCCATGCCATAATGACAATGCAATACTGCATTCTCTCATAAAGCCAATTTCATCCAGCTCTTCATTCCACTATCACTGCTAAGGTTGTGCCTCATCATCCTCTCCTCATCTACCACCTCCAGCTGGTCTCCTCGCCTTTGGTCTCTTCCCACCTCCTATCTGGACCCCACGTTGTCCCCACTTACTGGCTTAAAAAATGATGTCAAAATAAGGCATGATGAATAGGAGAACTTAGAAGATTAAAATTCTTGCCAATGTTCTAGATGTAGTCAGTAATAGGTTCATAGGATTTCCTTGCATTATGAGTATATAAATAACAATAAAATGACAAAGGATGTCATGGAGCAAAAAATATGATTAATCTTATTCTGTATACCTAAAATCTATTTTTTTAAAAATAACAACAATAATGGGACCAACCTACTTCTCCAGGCTACTCTCCCTTCCCCCATGGATCCATTCCCTCTATCCATGTTAGTGGATAGAGAAGGATAATTAACAAAATAAATACAAAAAATATACAGTATGTTAAACAGTGAAAACTTATTTTGTTTACTGACCAATTGTCCCCTCTGGAATGTAAGTTCCATGAGGGCAAGAATGTTTTCATTGCTGTAGAATACCCTATAATACCACCTAGAAAACACCCAGAAGACGACAATCTGACACATAGTAGGTAATTGATAAATATTTGCTGAGAATGAGTGAATGAACAATACATGACAAAATAGTGCTCAATAAATGGAAACTGTTGCTGTCATTATCATTGTATCTGTAGGGCAGGCTTCACTTGTCCACAGGAAAATGAATTTTGGAAAGGCAAAAATACCTTGCCTTCAACAATGCTGGCATTAAAACAAAAACTTAGGTCTAGAGTCTAGACCTCCATCAAGTGATTGTTATAACTTGGCCTACTCAGTTTCTTATGTTATATTAAATGAGACTAGGTAATGTCATTCCACAGATTTCAGGGTACCTTACAAAGTACAATGTAAAAAAATTTTTTCTATAATTTAAAAGAAATTTAGGCCAACTGAGATCTAGTGACCTGTCTGAAGTTAGATGCATTAAAGCCTGGTTTAGAATTCTTAGACTCAGAATATCAGTTTAGGCTCACTGCTTACTGTCTACCATCATTATGATAATTGGTTTATACCATTCCATGTCCTTTCATCTACTGCTCAACTTTACCACCAAGCTAACCAACAATATATTAATCACTTTTGACCAAATACCAAATACTAAATATCAAGGCAAGACTTCTGGCAGCTCACCAAAAGAGGAGACAGGGCAACAGAAGTTAGAACCATGCACAAGTAAAAAAATAAATAAATAAAAACAAATTTCAAAAAAAGGCAAGCTTGTTTTTGCTTGTCCCAAAACGTATCAAAAAGAAATGATAAATGTATGAGGTAACGGATATGCTAAATACCATGGTTTGATTTTCACACAATATATACATGTATCAAAACATCACACTATACCCCATAAATAAGTATAATTATTATGTGTTAATAAAAACTAAATAAATGAGTAAAATAAAAAATTACAATGGAAGAAAAGCAGTCTGACAAGACCAATGAAAGTGGGAAACAAGGACAGTGAAAATGACTATCAAGTGGAATCAGATTTTTAATAGCACAACTGCTATTTTTTTCTGTGAGCTATCTCATTTTCTAAAGTTGGTTATTTTAGTTAATATTTTGATGTACTAGAAGTGCTACTAAGTTGGGTAAAGAACTGAAAGAAATGTAGGGCAGTGAGCGGACATCAGATCAAAGGCATTCCAGTTTACTAGGACTATGCCACAAATACTAAACAAAGGCTTTCAAACAAATACTGTGTCCTAGCAATCTGAGTAAGGTGCTAATTTCATAGAAACTATGTTCAAGACTATTCTTTTCATTAAGTTTACACTGGTTTCAACTTCACCAGTAACCTTTCTCAAGCTGCAGTTTGGTCTGTGCTTCATAACCTTTCTCTTGTATTCAATACTGCTCTTGAAGATCTTCAAACTTCCCAAAAAGCCAGTGTGCTTAGTTCACTTTGATATCTTTGCAGCATCTGGTAATATTAAACTTCTTCAAATTCTTTTCTTTTTGAGCTTCCCTGACTGGTAGTTTTTGGATTTTCCCATGCTATGATTTTATCTCTCTTTAAATACTCCTTTTCCTTCCATCTGTTAACTGTGGTTAACTCCGTGGTTTTAACCAACAGCTTCACATAGCTGACGCTTAAATCTCTGGTTCCAGTCCCTGTATCTACTATCCATTCCAGGCTATCATCAAAAGAGAATATTTATCTGGCCAATTGTCACCTCAGTCTAAATATGCCCAAAACTGAACTTGCCTCCTTCAAATCATCCCTTCGATCAAACCAATTCCCTTTCTCTACTTCTCTGTCCTCCATCAATGGCACCACAGCTCTCTCGGTAACTAAGGTACAGATCTTCAGTCACCTTTGCCCATTCTGTCTCCTTCAGTCCATTAAGGCACTGAAATATTTACTTAGGACATGACCTGCAAAAATAAGAAAAATGCCAACACAATAGAAGAGCAGTTAAAGAAAAATAGTTTGAAGATTAAAATATTGGGATTTCCCATATGTCGCTAGAGTTTGAAAACAGAATATCTGAAGAAGGTGCCGTGTAAAAATTCAGATGCTGGTAATCATATACATCCAATTATCTTTAGCCATTTTTGCCTTTACAGACATCCCTTCCTCTTTACTCACCAATACCACTGCTGTAGTTCACACTTTCATTACCTCACATCTCAACGAATCTTGCCTCTCTTCCAATCCATTTCATCCTTCCGCCTCTGACATCAATCATGCTAAAGCACAATATTTATTATGCCGTTCACTTAGCCAAAAACCTTCAAACTACTTGGTCTGACATATAATCTTATTTTCCTCTCCTGGTTTTGGAAAGCCCTTCCACTTCAGATACATTCTCACACTGTACAGATTGAAAGCACCCGTGCAAGTATGAGATCAAGAAGACAACTGGTAGATCCAAAGATATCTATAGCTTCATTTTTGTTCTCTTTCTCTCCACATGTTTTCCTCCTTGTAACTTTTCTTCTTTTCTACCACTTTCTTATACTCATTGTCTTTTCCATATTCTTTATGCCAATGTTACCAGCAAGAATTTATAATCCCTAGTAACTCCAAGAACTAAAGAGATTATTGATCACTATTCTAATCAATAATTACCAATAAAAAAGACTCAGACACAACAGAATGGAGAGTAGAAGGAAGGAGACGTTGGTTGTGGAATAACCATGTGTCCAAGGTTCTCAGTGCAATTCTAAAATAAGGTTAGAAGTGAGGCCAAGCAAGTTCTCAGATCTTATGAAGGGGGCCTCACTGAGTGGTGAAGATGCCTTGCTGTCCATTTATTCGGGAATATAGAAGTAGCATAAACATAACTTCTTCCAGTTATAGTTTTCCAGATTTTTTTCCCCTATATTTCATCAGAAGCTACACAGGGCCTTAGGTTTTCCTCCACTGAAGATACATATCTGACAGAAAAGAACTCTGTCGGCCAATGTCTTCAATATAAAATTAAGGAACCTGGGAACTTTTTCAACATCAAACTAAGGCTAAATTGTCTTTATACAGGCTGTGCTTAGTTGGGTTTAAAAAAAAAAAATAGACTCTCTGTCTTTCTTAAATCTCGTATTTTAACTGCATTTCCTTAGGCCATATTTGCATCTTCAATGGTAAATAAATGCTCTTTCCCATTTCGTAAAATGTTGTTTTTCACAGAAAAGAAACAAATCCACAATTCTCACTATACTCACAAATATTTAAAGCTTCAACCTGAGGTCTATGGGTTTCACACACACACACACACACACACACACACACACACACGAAACTGCTCTTGATTGCAAATGTACACACACATAGACACAATCCACTCCTTTCTCCATTGTCCCCAATACTTTTTACTCTTAAGGAAGAGAGAATAATCAGTTTAATTGAAATTTAGATCGTTTAAAACTTCTCCCTTCCTTTGTCTCTTCTCTCAATGAAGGAAAAATTAAGGGTTCTATTGAAAAGGAAAGGTTATTTGTATTCTGACCGTATATTTTTGCGAGAATGCAAAAAACAGAAAAGGAGTGTAAGGAAGATAACTTTCAGGTAAATCAATTGTGTTTTCATTAGGATTCCTCTTCTTTTCAGTTTTTGGCATCTAACTTAAACATACTAATCCTTCCTAGGGAAAAAGAACTCAAAACATTTATGACCTTTCACTGTTCCAGTACCAGTCCAAAGAACTGGATGTGTGCCCCTATTCAGAGCCTCGCTCTAAGCAAAATGTAAAATGTTTCTCTTTATGTTCTTTACCCTTCCCCTTCTCTTTGATTATATGTCCCAGAAATCTGGCAGTCTGCACAGTCCTTGAGAATAATTTCTAATGGTAGAATGACAGATACTATATTATGATGGAATAAGGACAGTTTTTCCTTGAAATAATGTTTATTAAGCACCACTACAGACAATTTGAACCTTCCTTGAAATATTAATCATTGTTCCTGGAGAAAAAAAATTTGTAATCAAAAGTTTTTTAACCCTGGATTAAGCAGGCTCCTCAGCACCTTTAATATGCTAATTAGTACCACCACCCTCCCCCTCCCCTGCACCTGCTCCCTAAAAAGCAGCCCTGACATACAGGAATTCCCAGACTTATTTGACCAGCACTACTTTCAATTAACTATTTACTACTCCACAAAATAATCTGAGAACAGTTGTGGCTGGAGAACTCAGAGAAGGGAGACAGCATTTATGCTGGAGTGGAAGAATTAAATACAGCCTCGTAAAAGAGTATTTGAGCCAGGTACTGAAGGATAGGTACAATTTAACTGTGCAGAAATGAGAAAAAAGGCAAAAAGGATGCCAAGTGTGTCTCAAGTCCCTCAACTTTTTTTTTTCTCTTTTTTTTAAATTTCAATAGTTTTTGAGGAACAGGTGGTATTTCATTATACGGATAAGTTCCTTAGTGGTGATTTCCGAGACTCTGGTGCACCCATTCTGGTGCGCCTGGGCAGTGTACACTGCATCCAGTATGTAGTCTTTTATACCTCACCCTCCTTCTACCCTTCCTCCTGAATCCCCAAAATCCATTGTATCATTCTTATGCCTTTGCATCCTCATAGCTTAGCTCTCATTTATAAGTGAGAACATATGATATTTGGGTCTCCATTCCTGAGTTACTTCACTTAGTTGTTGTAAGTGCCATTCAAGTTGCTGTAAATGCCATTATTTCATTCCTTTTCATGGCTGAGTAGTATTCTATGGTATCCAATAATCCAAGTTGCTGTAAATGCCATTATTTCATTCCTTTTCATGGCTGAGTAGTATTCTATGGTATGTATGTGTGTGTGTGCATGTGTATATATACCATATGTATATATATCACATATATATATACACCACATTGTCTTCATTCACTCAATGATTGTTAGGTGTTTGGGCTGGTTCCATAGTTTTGCAATTGTGAATTGTGCTGCTATAAACATGTACGTGCAAGTGTCTTTTTTATATAATGACAAGTCCATCACTTTGAGTCATCCACCTATTTCACTTATGCTGAAGCTAGTTCACTCTGACCTTTGCTCCAGACTTAACCTGATCTGGGGCAGTATCTACTGTTCAGATCCTATCAGGACCCAGCTGCCCAGATAGGCATGAAGACATAGCTCTGCAGAGGAGGGGAAGGCATGAAATGAGATGTTAGGTGGGAAAAGGAAGGCAGTTTCTAGGCCATAGAAGGTTGTAACCTCCTTCCAAATATTTTCTTAACTCAACATTCTTTTGATCTAAGTAAGTTAATATATCCTGTCAGTTGCAGTTTTTAAAAGATAATGTGTCTAACAGTAAAAGATCTTTACTTTCCTATGTCTCTATAAACAAAATTTATCAAATATGTAGACTATACCATTGGCACATTTTACTTGTTTCAGATGTAGTGATCTGTACTGTCAAGTTGTCAAAAATTGTTTTCTAGAATAAAGTAGAGGTAAAACATATGCAGAATGTTCCATTGAATCACATGTACTTCCTTCACTTCTGAATCTCTGAGGCAAGGGTTATCAGAGAATAATACTTTTGAATTCAAAAATAAAATCTTTGGCTTAAATGCATGCGTGAAACCAAATTAATGGGCTAAACTTTGTTATAGAAGTATGAGAGGATTATTTGTCAGTGTTCAGAGAACATTGCTAATTTTTTGAAATTCTATTTGGTTGTAGAAGTAATACAGGCCAGGTACAATGACCCATGCCTGTAATCCCAGCACTTTGGGAGGCTGAAGCAGGTGGATCATCTGAGTTCAGGAGTTCGAGACCAACCTGGCCAACATGGTGAAACCCTCTCTCTACTAAAAATATAAAAATTAGCTGGGCGTGGTGGCACGCACCTGTAGTCCCAGCTACTCAGGAGGCTGAGGAACAAGAATCACTTGAACCCAGGAGGAGGAGGTTGCAGTGAGCCAAGATTGTGCCACTGCACTCCAGCCTGGATGACAGAGTAAGGCTCTGTCTCAAAAAAAATAAAATGAATTAATACATATTTTTTTAAACTTGAAAATGTAAAAGAACCAAAGAAAAAAATTGAAACTACCTAGAGATAGCTGTTATTTAAATAATTTCTTTCATACTTAAAGTTAATTGCCTCTCCATAATCTGGGATACATAAAATTGAATTTTTAATTGTAATAAAATAGAAATAACATAAAATTTGCCATCTTAACCATTTCTAAGTGTTCAGTGGCATTAAGTACATGAAATAAATATCTGACATCCAGAAAATGGGGTTTTCTCTAGCCAGTTCAAAAAAATAAAACCTGCTAGACAACAACAAAAAAGTACCAAAGAGGACAAAAGGAATATCCCTGTAGAATATTTAAGTAACATATTAACAAGACATTCTGTCCTGGAAGGACAAATGCTATATACATAATAGACATTATAAACATCACCTACTTTATTATAAGGTTGGCAAGGACTTTCTCACATTCAGACTTCTTCACTTTCCTGCTAAATGCAGCCACGTACTAGGGATGTAGAACCCTAATTTAGCATTTGCTACCTGTAATCCTGGTGTTAGAAATCCTGGCCAGCAGCCCCATTCCCTGATGTCACACGCTAAACACTTCCTCTAAGGCTACTTGCCAAGCAATCCCATCTTTCCAGGGAAAGGGAGAACAGCCTGTCTTTGCATACCCTATCTTGGTTAAAGCCTTGCAGACTCTCATAGACTGAATGCAAGGCTCCAAAAAAAATGCTCCTATCAGACGTTTTCTATTAAAATCAAGCATTGTAAAACCACACAGCCAGAGACCTTTCTAGGATCAGTCATTTCAAAACAGCAAGCACAAGGAAGACTATTTCTAAAATCACACCCACAATTTCAGCCTCCTAAGAAAAGTACCTAGACGTTCTCAGCCCAGAATGCAATGCTTCTGAGTCCTCCTGGTATAAAGCAGCAATACTGCCAATTTCATTTTATGAAGAAAGAAAAAGGAACAATGGTTTAAATCCTTTGTCTAAAGTTACTTGGAAATCACAGTGACAACTTAGGAAAGGAACAGTTAGGAAGGATCAAATTCTCTTTGACCCAATTAATGCACAGTTATATTTAAGAAAGAAAAGAGGAAGGTGAGAAAAGGGGAGAAAGAACAGTTTTTGGCAGCAAATCACCAACAAAGGGCCAAAGCCTCACATATACTTGGATAAGTATCCAGTGCAGAGGCCCAACACATCTTTAGGCAGCTGAAGAGCATGGAAGGCGCCAACATCGTAAGCTGAGAAAAAAGCGCCCTCATCAAAATCTGAAGCAGAAGCCATCTTTGGAGACGTAATAGAAATGTCATAGTCCAGAGGAATCTGCTTTGGGATTGAAGTAATAAAATGATGCCCACTCAGTGCCACACCAAGTGCCTGGCAAGCCCTGGGCGTTCACCAAGTCTTGCTTCTCCCTTTGCCCATTTGCACACAAGCCTGTTGCAATGTTTTTACAGCTGCCCACAGGCTTTATAGGTGGTCTACTATTTTTTGACTGAAGAATTATCATTTGCTATGATCCTACTAAGTGGAAGGGAAGGCACTGAGTCTACTCTGAGGACGATGGGGCTTAGAGGGTTTAAGTTACTTTCCTGAGGTTCTCTAGGTAGAAGTCACAGAGCCAGGATTCAGAACCATATCTATCCAGCTCTGAAGCCCATACCTTTTCCACACTTCCACAGTGCTAACCTCACAGACAGCACAATTAAGAGTGTTTAATTTAAGCTCACAGAGAGATAGATCTCATTAATATGTTAAAACAGGAGTTGGGAAACTTTTTCTGTAAAGAGCCAGATAGTGAATATTTTAGGCTTTGTGAGTCACGTAGGTTTTCTGATGAATATTCATTTTTGTTTTCTCTTACTCTCTAAAAACATAAAAACCATTCTTAGCTCACGAGGCTATACAAAAACTGGCCACAGGCCATAGTTTGCCAATCCCTATGTTAGAAAACACAATCCAAGCAAGGCTCAATGATTCTGATGGATGAGAACTGTAATACTGATTACTCACAGACATCTTGATTCACTACAGTGTCTTTCATTATAAGACGGGGAGAAAAGAGGGGGATAGAAGAGAATCAGTGTTCAGTCTAGTCACTTCATAAACATTCCATTGTTAAGTGTAAGGAACAGTGGCCCCTTACTTAGACCCCTTCATTAGAGTAGTTTGACAAGCTATCAGGCATTTATTTCATTTGTTTCCACTATTTCCATGCCTTTGCATATTCCAACTTAGGCATTAATCTATCACTGAAAATCAAATGCTTTCTTCAGTATAATTAGAACTATTTCAGAGGGCCATAACATAATGAATAGAAACCTAGGGAGATTTAAGCTGACCATGGGCTCTTTCAATATGATCAAAGGCCTCTGGGGCTCTATTGTTTGAAATTATAGAAAATATTTTTCATTCACTTTATTGACACTTGTAACACAGGCTTTTGAATACTCCCTGAAATCTGCAACAACCATCAAGTCAACCTAACAGATGTTGCAAACTGGATCCAGGTCGTCAACATGAGAGTGCATAATGAGATGCATTTTAAACGACATTCAGATTTTGCTATGCAAGGCAAAATAATATACAATTTACGACCTCCTTAATTTTCTTTTTAGATACAGACCTTGCATCCAGGGATTTGCTGGCAGGTCATCCGTAAGCAAATGCTAGTAGCTATGTGCCCTGTCAGTTGGCTGGCTGACCTCCGTATTGCCTCGATCTGGGCAATACAACTTTGGTGCCAAGTCCAAATGTTTCTGGTTAAAATATTTTCAACTCTGCTGATTCATGCCCAGCTGCTTGGTAACTACAAAGTGGAAAAAGAAGGTGGCCACCAGGGACCAATTTAATATCAACAAATGCTATTCCCATTGCTGAGCTAAACCAGTTGGAAACCAGAAGACTCCAGATTCCAAAGGATGGTAACTTATTTCATAAGGCTACATGTGGAACCACATCGCCCATCTTAGGAGCAAATACATACAGGCTGATTTTAATCACAGGAACAGCTCGTGAATTGAAACAGGAGTGACAGCAATAAAAGCAGCTCCCTTCTTGGGTTTGTATAATCACCTCTTGAGGGACAGGACAGTCAGGATGAAGACCTGGCTCAAGACCTACTAACACACATTAAGCAGAGACTAGGAGAAAAGTGACCAACTGCAAAAGCCAATTATAGAGGTGCAGTCAAGCAAGGAAATGCTTTCCTGTATATGAAGGGCATGGTAATGTCAGTCATGATGCAAGACACCAAGCAGGGACAGCAGATAAAGGAAAAGAATTAAGATGTGAATTCCTCCTAAGGGCTTAGAAGTATGCTAGATATTTTACACACAGTATATCATATAACCATTACAAACTTGTAAGACAGGAAACAGTACCCTCTTTTTACCTCTGAAGAACTGACGATTGGAGAGAAACATACCTAAGATTACAAGTAAGATGTGCCAGGCCTAGCATTAGAGCTAGGTCTGTCAGGGATCAAATTTGCCTTTTTCATTCCACCAGGCTTCAATCCCCTCAAAAAAGTACCAAAACACAAGATGGAGTAAATGACATTCAGAAGTCAGATAAGCAGGCGGTATTGGTAAGCAGCAGGGCTCTAAGCTCAAGCCAGGACTCTACTGTCCCATTGGAGAGATGGTAAGAGCAAGCCAGAACACAAGTGCTATATCTGGTAATGACGTCATACTTGGCACCAATAACCTTCACAAAGTCAGCTCCCAAGGCCCAGCGCTATCAAAGTGAAGCCAGAAGTCAGGGCACAAAGTAAATAGGGGGTAGAGCTGAGGTTCAGTGGGTATCATGAGAGTCCAGGAGGTCACCTATCTGGAATTGTATTCTGAACTCCTGCAACTGAGGGGTTGAAGCTGTTTAAATACCATTTGGAGCCATTGTCTTGGCTCCAGATTGGCCTGAAAACTAAAGTTGAGCCTTCAGGTAAGAAACTCCAAGTAGGGAAGAAGAGGGAGGTAAAGGCAGGAATTATGAGGTAGGGATGGGAAATTTTTTACTTCAGAGCCATGCCAAATATAATAACTTTCCTTGAAATTTCTTCATCTATAAAATTGCCATCATGGCACTGTTAATGGCCTTCACTTCAGGCCAAAGGAAGAGGAAAGCAGGATAATAATCAAAACAATTCCAGAAAAAAAAATGTATTTTGCCAGAATTAGATCACAACTTCATATTTCCAAACAGCAGCCTCACGCTGGCAGAGCTGGACCTTGGGAGCAGATTCTGGGACGCATGCTGGTGCCAGGCACAGTGACATTAGCAGCTGGCAGCCCTTCCCTGCCTGGCAGTGCACGCACCCTTCTGTGGGTACCGCCACCACTTCTTTACTCAAGTCATCTGATCAGTTTCCCGATCATATGGGGGTAGGGGAAGAAAGCTGGCATCAGAAGCAATGAGTAGAGGGACAGGTGACCAAGAAGGTAGAATGCCCCACAGTGACCGTCCTCTCCACTTCAGAAAGGGGCTGCTCTACAAAGACGGGAGGAGGGAAGAATTCCAAATTCAACCCCTGATTCACTAGGCTGTGAAGACAGATCCAGCTGAGTGCACTAGACTAACTGATTAATCAGTTCCCTTCTCTGCCCTGTGAGGGAAGCCACTGTCTCGAGGCACATAATTACATGCTGAGTGTCCTCAGGTGCCTGAAGGTGACAGCCAGGCTGGGCAGAGCTTTGAGTCTGGCTCTTTGGGGCTGGCTGCTTCTCCTCCCAGGTCAAGTGATGCCACTACTCCCAGCCTGAAAATGAGCCAGCTGGGGTCAAAGAGCGGGGTTGGAAAGGGAGACCTCCACCCCCAGTTATAGGCCAGGGCTCCTCAGGCAGCCACTATCAGGACTCTACCATGTTACCTGCACTGCAGCTCTCATGAAGCCTGGCTTCCCTCACCCACCACACACACACACACACACACACACACGCACAGAGGAAAATCCTGGCAAAGGGCAGTTGGAACAACCAAATTCTTCCCTCTTAGCCTCAGTTAGCTCAAACGGGAAAACAGAGTTGAATAAGCAGAAAATTCTTAGAAAATCTAAATTACTATACCAACAAGGGACTGCTGCCAATTCAGTGTAGATAAATCAGCTTTCTCAGTAAGATAAACGGGCAATGTGAAAAAGATCACTTGTTTCAGATACAAAAGATTAACTAAAAAAAGATTTTTCTAATCAAAGAGTTAAAATAAATCTGAAGAAGTTTTCTGATCAGACAGTAGTCAATCCTCGTCATAACACTCTCCCAGAAAAGAGATCACACAATTAATATTACTATCTCATAGTCTTTGTAAAAAAAAAAAAAAAAATTATTCTGTAGACATAAATTTCTAAAACTCCCTTAATTCTAAACCAAATGTCTACTACTGTCATTTTCAGTAGAAACAAAGTCAAGTTACCATTCATAAAAAAATAAAAGTGTCGACGGGGGGTGGAGCAAGATGGCCGAATAGGAACAGCTCCAGTCTCCAACTCCCAGCGCGAGCGACACAGAAGACCGGTGATTTCTGCATTTTCAACTGAGGTACTGGGTTCATCTCACTGGGGAGTGCCGGACGATCAGTGCTGGTCAGCTGCTGCAGCCCGACCAGCGAGAGCTGAAGCAGGGCGAGGCATTGCCTCACCTGGGAAGCGCAAGGGGGAAGGGAATCCCTTTTCCTAGCCAGGGGAACTGAGACACACAACACCTGGAAAATCGGGTAACTCCCACCCCAATACTGCGCTTTAAGCAAACAGGCACACCAGGAGATCATATCCCACACCTGGCCGGGAGGGTCCCACACCCACGGAGCCTCCCTCATTGCTAGCACAGCAGTCTGTGATCTACCGGCAAGGCAGCAGCGAGGCTGGGGGAGGGGCGCCCGCCATTGCTGAGGCTTAAGTAGGTAAACAAAGCTGCTGGGAAGCCTCAACTGGGTGGAGCTCACAGCAGCTCAAGGAAACCTGCCTGTCTCTGTAGACTCCACCTCTGGGGACAGGGCAATAACAAACACAGCCGAAACCTCTGCAGACGCAAACGACTCTGTCTGACAGCTTTGAAGAGAGCAGTGGATCTCCCAACACGGAGGTTGAGATCTGAGAAGGGACAGACTCCCTGCTCAAGTGGGTCCCTGACCCCTGAGTAGCCTAACTGGGAGACATCCCCCACTAGGGGCAGTGTGACACCCCACACCTCACAGGGTGGAGTACACCCCTGAGAGGAAGCTTCCAAAGCAAGAATCAGACAGGTACACTCGCTGTTCAGAAATATTCTATCTTCTGCAGCCTCTGCTGCTGATACCCAGGCAAACAGGGTCTGGAGTGGACCTCAAGCAATCTCCAACACACCTACAGCTGAGGGTCCTGACTGTTAGAAGGAAAACTATCAAACAGGAAGGACACCTACACCAAAACCCCATCAGTACATCACCATCATCAAAGACCAGAGGCAGATAAAACCACAAAGATGGGGAAAAAGCAGGGCAGAAAAGCGGGAAATTCAAAAAATAAGAGTGCATCTCCCCCGGCAAAGGAGCACAGCTCATCGCCAGCAACGGATCAAAGCTGGACGGAGAATGACTTTGACGAGATGAGAGAAGAAGGCTTCAGTCCATCAAATTTCTCAGAGCTAAAGGAGGAATTACGTACCCAGCGCAAAGAAACTAAAAATCTTGAAAAAAAAGGTGGAAGAATTGATGGCTAGAGTAATTAATGCAGAGAAGGTCATAAAAGAAATGAAAGAGATGAAAACCATGACACGAGAAATACATGACAACTGCACAAGCTTCAGTAACCAACTCGATCAACCGGAAGAAAGAGTATCTGCGATTGAGGATCAAATGAATGAAATGAAGCGAGAAGAGAAACCAAAAGAAAAAAGAAGAAAAAGAAATGAACAAAGCCTGCAAGAAGTATGGGATTATGTCAAAAGACCAAATCTACGTCTGATTGGGGTGCCTGAAAGTGAGGGGGAAAATGGAACCAAGTTGGAAAACACTCTTCAGGATATCATCCAGGAGAACTTCCCCAACCTAGTAGGGCAGGCCAACATTCAAATCCAGGAAATACAGAGAACGCCACAAAGATACTCCTCGAGAAGAGCAACTCCAAGACACATAATTGCCAGATTCACCAAAGTTGAAATGAAGGAAAAAATCTTAAGGGCAGCCAGAGAGAAAGGTCGGGTTACCCACAAAGGGAAGCCCGTCAGACTAACAGCAGATCTCTCGGCAGAAACTCTACAAGCCAGAAGAGAGTGGGGGCCAATATTCAACATTCTTAAAGAAAAAAATTTTAAACCCAGAAATTCATATCCAGCCAAACTAAGTTTCATAAGTGAAGGAGAAATAAAATCCTTTACAGATAAGCAAATGCTTAGAGATTTTGTCACCACTAGGCCTGCCTTACAAGAGACCCTGAAGGAAGCACTAAACATGGAAAGGAACAACCGGTACCAGCCATTGCAAAAACATGCCAAAATGTAAAGACCATCGAGGCTAGGAAGAAACTGCATCAACTAATGAGCAAAATAACCAGTTAATATCATAATGGCAGGATCAAGTTCACACATAACAATCTTAACCTTAAATGTAAATGGACTAAATGCTCCAATTAAAAGACACAGACTGGCAAACTGGATAAAGAGTCAAGACCCATCAGTCTGCTGTATTCAGGAGACCCATCTCACACGCAGAGACATACATAGGCTCAAAATAAAGGGATGGAGGAAGATTTACCAAGCAAATGGAGAACAAAAAAAAGCGGGGGTTGCAATACTAGTCTCTGATAAAACAGACTTTAAACCATCAAAGATCAAAAGAGACAAAGAAGGCCATTACATAATGGTAAACGGATCAATTCAACAGGAAGAGCTAACTATCCTAAATATATATGCACCCAATACAGGAGCACCCAGATTCATAAAGCAAGTCCTTAGAGACTTACAAAGAGACTTAGACTCCCATACAATAATAATGGGAGACTTCAACACTCCACTGTCAACATTAGACAGATCAACGAGACAGAAAGTTAACAAGGATATCCAGGAATTGAACTCATCTCTGCAGCAAGCAGACCTAATAGACATCTATAGAACTCTCCACCCCAAATCAACAGAATATACATTCTTCTCAGCACCACATCGTACTTACTCCAAAATCGACCACGTAATTGGAAGTAAAGCACTCCTCAGCAAATGTACAAGAACAGAAATTATAACAAACTGTCTCTCAGACCACGGTGCAATCAAACTAGAACTCAGGACTAAGAAACTCAATCAAAACCGCTCAACTACATGGAAACTGAACAACCTGCTCCTGAATGACTACTGGGTACATAACGAAATGAAGGCAGAAATAAAGATGTTCTTTGAAACCAATGAGAACAAAGATACAACATACCAGAATCTCTGGGACACATTTAAAGCAGTGTGTAGAGGGAAATTTATAGCACTAAATGCCCACAAGAGAAAGCAGGAAAGATCTAAAATTGACACTCTAACATCACAATGAAAAGAACTAGAGAAGCAAGAGCAAACAAATTGGAAAGCTAGCAGAAGGCTAGAAATAACTAAGATCAGAGCAGAACTGAAGGAGATAGAGACACAAAAAACTCTCCAAAAAATCAATGAATCCAGGAGTTGGTTTTTTGAAAAGATCAACAAAATTGACAGACCACTAGCAAGACTAATAAAGAAGAAAAGAGAGAAGAATCAAATCGACGCAATTAAAAATGATAAAGGGGATATCACCACCGACCCCACAGAAATACAAACTACCATCAGAGAATACTATAAACACCTCTATGCAAATAAACTGGAAAATCTAGAAGAAATGGATAATTTCCTGGACACTTACACTCTTCCAAGACTAAACCAGGAAGAAGTTGAATACCTGAATAGACCAATAGCAGGCTCTGAAATTGAGGCAATAATTAATAGCCTACCAACCAAAAAAAGTCCAGGACCAGATGGATTCACAGCTGAATTCTACCAGAGGTACAAGGAGGAGTTGGTACCATTCCTTCTGAAACTATTCCAATCAATAGAAAAAGAGGGAATCCTCCCTAACTCATTTTATGAGGCCAACATCATCCTGATACCAAAGCCTGGCAGAGACACAACAAAAAAAGAGAATTTTAGACCAATATCCCTGATGAACATCGATGCAAAAATCCTCAATAAAATACTGGCAAACCGGATTCAGCAACACATCAAAAAGCTTATCCACCATGATCAAGTGGGCTTCATACCTGGGATGCAAGGCTGGTTCAACATTCGCAAATCAATAAACATAATCCAGCATATAAACAGAACCAAAGACAAGAACCACATGATTATCTCAATAGATGCAGAAAAGGCTTTTGACAAAATTCAACAGCCCTTCATGCTAAAAACGCTCAATAAATTCGGTATTGATGGAACGTACCTCAAAATAATAAGAGCTATTTATGACAAACCCACAGCCAATATCATACTGAATGGGCAAAAACTGGAAAAATTCCCTTTGAAAACTGGCACAAGACAGGGATGCCCTCTCTCACCACTCCTATTCAACATAGTGTTGGAAGTTCTGGCTAGGGCAATCAGGCAAGAGAAAGAAATCAAGGGTATTCAGTTAGGAAAAGAAGAAGTCAAACTGTCCCTGTTTGCAGATGACATGATTGTATATTTAGAAAACCCCATTGTCTCAGCCCAAAATCTCCTTAAGCTGATAAGCAACTTCAGCAAAGTCTCAGGATACAAAATTAATGTGCAAAAATCACAAGCATTCTTATACACCAGTAACAGACAAACAGAGAGCCAAATCAGGAATGAACTTCCATTCACAATTGCTTCAAAGAGAATAAAATACCTAGGAATCCAACTTACAAGGGATGTAAAGGACCTCTTCAAGGAGAACTACAAACCACTGCTCAGTGAAATCAAAGAGGACACAAACAAATGGAAGAACATACCATGCTCATGGATAGGAAGAATCAATATCGTGAAAATGGCCATACTGCCCAAGGTAATTTATAGATTCAATGCCATCCCCATCAAGCTACCAATGAGTTTCTTCACAGAATTGGAAAAAACTGCTTTAAAGTTCATATGGAACCAAAAAAGAGCCCGCATCTCCAAGACAATCCTAAGTCAAAAGAACAAAGCTGGAGGCATCACGCTACCTGACTTCAAACTATACTACAAGGCTACAGTAACCAAAACAGCATGGTACTGGTACCAAAACAGAGATATAGACCAATGGAACCGAACAGAGTCCTCAGAAATAATACCACACATCTACAGCCATCTGATCTTTGACAAACCTGAGAGAAACAAGAAATGGGGAAAGGATTCCCTATTTAATAAATGGTGCTGAGAAAATTGGCTAGCCATAAGTAGAAAGCTAAAACTGGATCCTTTCCTTACTCCTTATACGAAAATTAATTCAAGATGGATTAGAGACTTAAATGTTAGACCTAATACCATAAAAATCCTAGAGGAAAACCTAGGTAGTACCATTCAGGACATAGGCATGGGCAAAGACTTCATGTCTAAAACACCAAAAGCAACGGCAGCAAAAGCCAAAATTGACAAATGGGATCTCATTAAATTAAAGAGCTTCTGCACAGCAAAAGAAACTACCATCAGAGTGAACAGGCAACCTACAGAATGGGAGAAAATTTTTGCAATCTACTCATCTGACAAAGGGCTAATATCCAGAACCTACAAAGAACTCAAACACATTTACAAGAAAAAAACAAACAACCCCATCAAAAAGTGGGCAAAGGATATGAACAGACATTTCTCAAAAGAAGACATTCATACAGCCAACAGACACATGAAAAAATGCTCATCATCACTGGCCATCAGAGAAATGCAAATCAAAACCACAATGAGATACCATCTCACACCAGTTAGAATGGCGATCATTAAAAAGTCAGGAAACAACAGGTGCTGGAGAGGATGTGGAGAAATAGGAACACTTTTACACTGTTGGTGGGATTGTAAACTAGTTCAACCATTATGGAAAACAGTATGGCGATTCCTCAAGGATCTAGAACTAGATGTACCATATGACCCAGCCATCCCATTACTGGGGATATACCCAAAGGATTATAAATTATGCTGCGATAAAGACACATGCACATGTATGTTTACTGCAGCACTATTCACAATAGCAAAGACTTGGAATCAACCCAAATGTCCATCAGTGACAGACTGGATTAAGAAAATGTGGCACATATACACCATGGAATACTATGCAGCCATCAAAAAGGATGAGTTTGCGTCCTTTGTAGGGACATGGATGCAGCTGGAAACCATCATTCTTAGCAAACTATCACAAGAACAGAAAACCAAACACCGCATGTTCTCACTCATAGGTGGGAACTGAACAATAAGATCACTTGGACTCAGGAAGGGGAACATCACACACAGGGGCCTATCATGGGGAGGGGGGAGGGGGGAGGGATTGCATTGGGAGTTATACCTGATGTAAATGATGAGCTGATGGGTGCAGCACACCAACATGGCACAAGTATACATATGTAACAAACCTGCACGTTATGCACATGTACCCTACAACTTAAAGTACAATAATAATAAATAAATTAAAAAAAATAAAATAAAATAAAAATAAAAAATAAAAGTGTCCATACAAGAATTCTTTCACCTCAATCTATTATTCTCCAAAAGAAAGGCAATCCCAAGTCATAAATGTTTCCTCAACTCTTTCACTATTTTCATTTTTTTCCTGAAACTCCCTCCAAACTAACCATGAGCTCAGGACTAATCATTTATTGGACAATGCAGCTGGTGACAGCTTTCACCAAGTGATAATGGCTTTTCTTCCAGGTGCGTTATCCACATCGGATACCAGTTCATGTTCTGTTTTTGCTTGTCTTTATTCCAAACAGCGGTCCCAATATAAAATAAAGAAGAATACGGAAGAAACAAAAGCAATTGGGATTGGAAACTCAATTAATGCCTAAGCTAATTTGTAGGGCACCTGAAAAATAATCCACTTGAAATTTAAATCAAAATGTAGCAAGGAAGGAAATGGTGCATGGCTACACCAACATAAACTACCAAAATTATAAAAAACTGTCAATAATTGCACATGACATTGGTGATTAATAACTTGTCAGCAATATAGCTTGCAGAATGGTTTGACTGTTGTGGGAGGAACTGATTTATTGAAGATGGGTGCCTATTTGTTTAAATGCCCATATGCTACCAAAGTTAAGTAAAAAGATGTTCATCCTGGGTGATTTTCCTAAGATCATCACCAAATGTTTTAATCTCAAACCAAATCAGGGTAAACTGCTTTTCTTTAGATAATCCTAAATGTCCCAGACCACTGGCTCTCAACCTTGGCTGCACACTGGAATCACCAGAGGAGTTTTAAAAACTTGATACCTCGGCCCCATCTTCGGAGATTCTGATATAACTGGTCTAGGTGTGACCTGGATATTAAGATTTCTTTTTCTCTTTTTTCTTTTCTTTCTTTCTTTCCTTCCTTCTTTCTTTCTCTCTCTTTCTCTTTCTTTCCTTCTTTCTTTCTCTTTCTCTTTCTTCTTTCTTTCTTCCTCCCTTTCTTTGCTTTCCTTCCTTTCTTTCCCTTCCTTCCTTCCCTCCTTTTCATTTTCTTTTTCTTTCTTTTTCTTTCCTTTCTTTTTCTCCTCTCTCCCCCCACCCCCCCCCACCCCGCCTCTCTCTCTCTCTCTTTCTTTCTTTCTTTTTTCAGAGACCAAGAGGTCTCACTATGTTGCCCAAGCTACATTCGAATTCTGAGCTCAGGCAATCCTCCCACCTCAGCATCCTAAGAAGCTGGGTCTACAGCCTGCCACTGTGCCAAGATGTTACTTCGATTTTTCAAAGCTGTCCAGGTGATTCTAACATGCAGGTAAGGTGGGGATTCATTGCCTTAGACAATATTACAACATATCAATAAAAGTATGTAGTTCAAGCTTACTGTGTAACAACAATTGTGAATAGTTGAATAAACAGAAAAGTGTAGCACAGACCCTCCCTCCAGACCCTAGATCTAAGGGGAAGAAAGACATGTAATACAACAGTTAACATACAGTACGCTAAGTGCTAAAACTGAGATGTAGAGAGCAGTGAAGGGTGCTCTGCAGGGGGTATCTTTACACAACCAGGCAGAGAAAGTCAGGGATGACTTCTCAAACACTATGATCAGGCTGGGTCTTGTAAGCTACGTGAGAGTCAACCAGGAGAAGGAAGTGGGGAAAGGCATTTCCAGAAGAAGGTTTAGAATGTGCAAAGGTCCAGAGGCTGGAGAGCACAGCCCCTACCTTGGATCTCTGAAAGTTCTACAGATAAGGCACAGAGTGGATATAAACACAAGAACGAAATAAGGCTGGAGTGGTTTTCCAGGGTACCTAGAGGGCTCAGACTAGTAATGCAAATGGGCCAAGCAGACTGAGTGTGAGACACCAGTTGGTATGGCAAACTGTCAAACCAAGGATGTCACAGGGGGCAGGGGGATGGTTGTTGTTGTTGCTTTTTTCCAGCCATGGCAAGCATATGGGCTCAATATTGACATATTTTGCAGATTTTCAAGGGATGCTGAGAATGTGGTCCTTATGTGAAATTTACAGGTTTTTAAATGCTGAGCAGAACAAATAAGTCTGCAGGCCAGATTCTACCTACGGGCTACAGGTATGGGCTATACCTTTAACTACTGACAGATTTAAAGGTGGGGGAGGTAGTATCCAATTTAGATTCAAGTTCATTTTTTATTTTATTTTATTTTATTTTTGAAGCGGAGTCTCGCTCTGTCACCCAGGCTGGAGTGCAATGGCACGGCCTTGGCTCATTACAACCTCCGTCTCCTAGGTTCAAGCAATTCTCCTGCCTCAACCTTCCTAGTAGCTGGGATTACAGGCACCTGCCACCACACTCGGCTAATGTTTGTATTTTTAGTAGAGATGGGGTTTCACCATATTGACCAAGCTGGTCTTGAACTCCTGACCTCAAGTGATCCACCTGCCTCGGCTTCCCAAAGTCCTGGGATTATAGGCATGAGCCACTGCACCTGGCCTCAAGTACATTTTTAAATGTGAAGTTGAACAGCAGTGCAGCAGAAGCAATGTAATAAGCATAATAGTACAAAGTTTTCCCCAGTAATCCTAGTCGAGGTACCACCGTTCTGAAATTAGTCCCCTACTTTTTCATTTCTCAAATTCAATACAGGAATTATTACTTTTAATAATGGAGGAAAAAAACAATTTGGCAAATATTAAGATGCAGATAAAAAGCACACTTATTAGACTTCAAAGTGATATAAATTACAGTCAGTACTGAATTACATATGCCAGTGGAATACAGAGTTAGTAATAAAAAAATCACAGATGATCTGCCTAGCTGGGCTAGGGCTCTAGGCCCTGAGCAGCAATCCTCTGTAGGCTGGGAACACAGCCAGCTTCCCAAGCAGGGCAGCCTGACAGCAGGAGGTGGAGAACCCAGATGCCAGGAGAAGGTCACACTGTCTCCAGAGAGTATTTCCCTTCCTCCATTTGAGTCCCACCTCAAACTCCTCTCCAAGGTCAATTTCCCAAACGTGAGGAAGGAGGCAGATCCCTTACACATGATGATCAGTCATCAGTACTATAGGGGCTAACCACAAATGTGCATCTTCCACACACTCTAAGAATCCGGAATCAATTTAAAGTCACAAGGCAAAGCTAGTGTGTACATTAGCCCCCATGCATGGCAATTAGAGCACAGAAAGAAGATGCTCAAAATATAAAAAGGTATTTGTGTAAATTTGGCAAAACATTTCACAAACATAGTTATCTATAAACAAAATTAGGAAATTGTAACATTTGTATGACCTAATAGATTTGTTTAGGGAAAAATAAAATTCTAAATGAGAAAATGAGAAATGGTAAGGAATACATCACAGATACATGGCTACAACTGATTCTCAAATAAAATAAATGGACAGAGATACTGTCCAAGAAAGACTATTTATTCAGTAAAGAACTAATGCTTGATTTTTTTCTTCAGGTTTTCTCAAAAAGAGAAAACATATAATTACCATGTCTGGTAAAATGCCTGTAGTCTCCGCATGCCATTTCTAATTTTAGATATGGAAATGGGATTCTCTCAGGCATTCTGACTCAAAGATGGGTTATTGAACTTTGAAATATTAAATATCTGGAAGCTTAAACAATAACATTTATAATTCAACAAAAACAATGATCCTTTCTTTAACAGGGAGGAGGTTTTTTAAAAGTTAAATTGTATTTAACGATCTCAGCCGGGCGTGGTGGCTCATGCCTGTAATCCCAGCACTTTCAGAGGCGAAGGCGGGCGGATCACGAGGTCAGGAGATTGAGACCATTGTGGCTAACGTGGTGAAACCCCATCTCTACTAAAAATACAAAAAAAAAAAAAAAATTAGCTGGGCGTGATGGTAGGCACCTGTAGTCCCAGCTACTGGGGAGGCTGAGGCAGGAGAATGGCGTGAACCCAGGAGGTGGAGCTTACAGTGAGTGAAGATTGCGCCACTGCACTCCATCCTGGGCAACAGAGCGAGACTCCGTCTCAAAAAATAAATAAATAAATATAAATATAAATAAATAAATAAATTATATTTAACAATCTCTATGCTAAGTGTCTCTCCGTCTCAGTTTTTAAATATTAAATACTACATAAACTCAACAAAGATCTCTAAACACAAGAGGAAAAATACCTTTGAATGTGAAGGCTCAAAGCTTAACTTGAAAAACTGCTCTCTATCCATCAATTGTCATGCATAATTAAATAGCTAAATAAAGAAATAACAGCAGTAAAATTATTAGAAGAGATTGTTTATCAGCAAAAAAAAAAAAAAAAAATAGAGTCACCTAAGTGGAGCCATAAGGCATGTCTATATATACTAGTATGAACACTTTTCATTGTTTTATCTAAATTTGTCTGATATACCATTTTAATTTTTTCTTGATTCAGAAATTATTTGTACAAAAATTACCAATGATCTCTCTAAAATATGACATAAGTTCTTAATTTCTGAAGTTATTATTCAGAGAAAGTAATTTTGATTAAACAAATCATCAGACGCTGGAATAGGGATGGTCCTGTCAAACAGAGAGGATTGGACTAATGACACCACATAGAAAAGAAGGAAAGTGAATGGTATGAGCATATGACTGCCTACTTTTGGGGGAGGGGAGAACATCTCTTTCTGCTGCTCCTGGTTTATCTTTTGAGTTAGCACCCTAAATGTCCCCTACGCATATTTTACACTGAGATGGTGAGTTAACCTTAGGATTCGCCTTAATGCTGCAGCCAGACCATCTGGCCAGCACTGTTTCTTCCATTTTCACCTCTTTGAGCTTTCTGGAGTATCCAGGTATCTTGAAGTTAATCCATGAAGGGAATTTTGTCAGTCTCCATCTTAATAGAGTCCATGTTTTATCTCCAAGAGTCTGTACAGCCATACCAGTGATAAGAGTTGTGAGACTTTTTAATTCAAAAAAATTTTTAATTGTGCCTGGTTTTTTCATCCAAACTCTGTATTTGCCTCTTTACCTTTTAAAAAGTACACTGCCCCAGGAGGACTATTGCTTTTGCCAGGATAAAAGTGAAATTTAAACTCAGGTCTTTGTGAATTTTTCAAAGCCCATGCTCTTTCTACTATACCACACTGTCTCCTAGTATAACTTTATTAGGCATATTTAAAATTTACAGTGTAAAGTATGAATATGTGTGTATCCATATGCATGTTTTCCTCAATGCATCTGCCACTCACTTTCCCTACCACAAGAATGCTCTGAGGGCTAAAAAGAACGTGAGAATGAAGTGCCCAGCTCAGAGCTCAAAAACATTAGTGTTCTTCCTAACGATCATATGAGACCTTGTCGTCTACCTTTTAAAAATGAAAACATTCTAACACAGAGTAAATTGCTCACCCGCATGGGGTCACATCAACACCATGAAACCTCAGTTCCAAGCCGGATTGTAGATTTCTAACCACTTATTCAGCTGGCATTCCACAACCTAGTTACATAATGACCAGATCCCTCTCTCCTAATTACATGGCCAGGTACTGTCACAGATCCCTGACCAGGGTTAGGGACCCAGGGACCCAGGGTGAGAGAACAGAAGGTAAAACCATGAGGGCAGAGTTGAAAGAAAACTACAGCTTTCTGAAACACTGTGAAACCAAAAAGACTAAGATGAGTCTTTGCCATGTAAGGAGGCAGTTGAGAGAGGAGGAGTATTACAGAGTTAATTCCTAGGACAAGATGTCTAAGTACAGGATGCTGGGCAGAACCCGAGGTAGCCACCAAGATGACTCTGTGAAGTAATAAGGAAAGCACTTCTGAAGCTAAGGGCTTGGGTGTGGGGAGCTGTTGCATTTACAACCAAGGCAATGGACACAAACAGCTCTAGGGCAGATTAGGCAGTAGCTAAAAGTAAGAAGCAACAGGAAGGAATGCTGGAAATGACTATATAAGTTCAAACTATGTATGAAACGAAGCCATGGGAACCTATACAACATATATAATCTGTAGATAATATAAACCCCAAACCTCCTATATATGACAGTCAAATTACCTCAGGCTGAGACACTGTGGGAGAGGAAAAATACTAAAAGGGAAATGCACTAGAGGCAGGGACACAGTTTGCAAAACAAAACAAAAAACTGCAGAAGTCCCCTGAGTAAAATCAAGAGAGTGCAAGTTATCTCAGCATAAACAGGCAGGCACTGCTCTGCTGGAGGACTGTGCTATGCCAAGTTTCATCACATCAGCACAAGAGCTCCCTGGCACGTGGGAACAAACATAGTCTGAATCATTTGCTGTTGTGCACGAAACTTAGAAAATATAGATGGTTCAGCTCTAATATTCTTCATCCTGTGACTGTCCATGGTCTGGTAGTCTTAAATTGGACAATGTTCTCAGTCCCAGGTTACTACTTCTCTAGTCCTGCAACACATAAAACCCATTTACTTAACAAATTTCACTTTGCCCCAAGTGCAAAATGTCCTTCAAAGCAACGGTTTTATGTTCGTATTCAGGAAAGGCTGACTCTGGCCCTTAAATGGATAAACCTCCTAGATAAAAATCACCAATGTTTGGGATAGTCTAAGCAAATACAGCAAAAAACATGAAAAATATCTTTGCTTTTTCCCTTATCAATATTAAAGGACAAAAAATTCCCGTGTGTGTGTGTGTGTGTGTGTGTATGTGTGTGTGTATATATATCGCTAAACATTTAGTAAACCTTACCACTCCCCTATTGAAAAATAGACCTAGTTATATTCCTACATATATTATATATTTCTCAAATAAATTCTCTAAGCTTACCTATGGCAAAGCATAACACTCACTGAACAGGCTTCATATGCAGAAATATATATAAAAATGAAAACTTTATGCAGCCTTATTTTTAAAAATCACAGAACATGTAAATTGGCTTGTATTTTTAAAACCTTTCTTATCCAGAACATGTGAACTGGCTTGTATTTTTAAAATCTACCTTATCCAAGTCCCTACAAAGGACTCAAACTCATCCTTTTTTATGGCTGCATAGTATTCCATGGTGTATATGTGCCACATTTTCTTAATCCAATCTGTCACTGATGGACATTTGGGTTGATTCCAAGTCTTTGCTATTGTGAATAGTGCTGCAATAAACATACGTGTGCATGTGTCTTTATAGCAGCATAATTTATAATCCTTTGGGTATATACCCAGTAATGGGATGGCTGGGTCATATGGTACATCTAGTTCTAGATCCTTGAGGAATCGCCATACTGTTTTCCATAATGGTTGAACTAGTTTACAATCCCACCAACAGTGTAAAAGTGTTCCTATTTCTCCACATCCTCTCCAGCACCTGTTGTTTCCTGACTTTTTAATGATTGCCATTCTAACTGGTGTGAGATGGTATCTCATTGTGGTTTTGATTTGCATTTCTCTGATGGCCAGTGATGATGAGCATTTTTTCATGTGTCTGTTGGCTGTATGAATGTCTTCTTTTGAGAAATGTCTGTTCATATCCTTTGCCCACTTTTTGATGGGGTTGTTTGTTTTTTTCTTGTAAATTTGTTTGAGTTCTTTGTAGGTTCTGGATATTAGCCCTTTGTCAGATGAGTAGATTGCAAAAATGTTCTCCCATTCTGTAGGTTGCCTGTTCACTCTGATGGTAGTTTCTTTTGCTGTGCAGCTGGAATCCATCATTCTTAGCAAACTATCACAAGAACAGAAAACCAAACACCGCATGTTCTCACTCATAGGTGGGAACTGAACAATGAGATCACTCGGACTCAGGAAGGGGAACATCACACACCGGGGCCTATCATGGGGAGGGGGGAGGGGGGAGGGATTGCATTGGGAGTTATACCTGATGTAAATGACGAGTTGATGGGTGCAGCACAGCAACATGGCACAAGTATACATATGTAACAAACCTGCACGTTATGCACATGTACCCTACAACTTAAAGTATAATAGTAATAAATAAATTATAAAATAAATAAATAAATAAATAAAGTTACAGTAGATAATTAAAAATAAATAAATAAATAAAATAAATAAAATCTACCTTATCCAAGTGTGTTTAAATGTTGCCTAAATTGTTAATCATTGTTTTCTACCTAAAACAATACAGAAAATACAATACAGAAAAATACAGAATTATAAGGATGCCAGACCTTCCAGTTCTTAGAATACATTATTAATCCAAGAGAGCCTAGGTGCAGAATCAGAGGTGAAGAACCAAACAGAGCAGAAATAAAACAGCATGTTAGTTGAGAGTTTTAAAGATATATGACAAATCACCTGGCTTGCAAGTGTAATTATCATCGGAATTGTTAAAAATGACCACAACTTTGGCTGTTAAAATATTACATGCTATTCAAGCAAAGAAATTAAATTTTTTTAAAAAAAAAGCTCAGAATATTTTTCCCTACATCAGCCAACTGGCTTATGGCTCCAAAACATTCTTGATATCATTTTAGGCTACTAAGAAAATCTACCTCAATATATCATGTATTTTCAATTTCTCCATTTAAAAAAGTATTAATGCTTCTCAGAATAGGGGATTTGGGGGAAAAAAAGTATTAAAGATTTTGACAATAGCTGAAGGTCACGAAGAATTGATATAAGTAGAACATAGGTCTCTCCCTGTTTTCCCAATCCACCACACAACAGTGACCTACAGACAGGAATGTTAATGATACAATTAAAAGTTCTCTAAAATTAAAACTGTCTAAAGGAAAAAAGCCTCAGAAGAAATCATATTTTAGTATGAAATACTAAAGGCTAAAAATGGTCACCTCTAAATTGAATAATATCCTGAAATAAAAATAATAGACAATTTAAATAATTTAACTGTTTTTAAAATCAGTATGCATACTTTTTTTCTTGAATAACTGAAGGAAAATATGGCATGAATAAAAAATACTATTCCTTTATTCATGCATTTAACAAACATTTATTGAGTACCAAATGCAGGCCAAGTAGTGTCCTAGGCACTGAGGATACAGCAATTAACAAAAAGTCCCTATCCTTGCGAGACTTACATAATAGGGAGGTGAGACATACAATACACACACAAATAAATAATAGGCCAATAGATACTGAGTGGCAGGGAGAAAAACCAAGCACAATAAGGGGTTGGGAAGTATCAGAAAATAGAGGGCAAGTCCTATTTTATATATAGCGGTCACAGAAGGCCTCTCTGATAGGTGACATACAAGTAGAGACCCAAAGAAAGAAAAGGAGCAAGCCACGTGGATAAGCAGGGGAACATGTTCCAGGCAAAATGAATACCAAGCACAAAGGCCCAGGATATGAACACGCAGGCACATCTGAAAGATACTGAGGTTTTGGTTACAGACCAACACAATAAAGCAGTATCACAATAAAGAGAGTCACACAAACTTTTGGTTTCCCGCTGCACATAAAAATTATGTTTACACTATGCTGTAGTCTATTAAGTGTACAATAGCATTATGTCTAATAAAAACAATGTACATGCCTTAATTAAAACTAGTTTATTGCTTTTAAAATGCTGACAGTCATCTGAGCCTTCAGCAATTTTGCTGGTGGAGGGTTTTGCCTCAATGACTGATAAAGGTGGCGATTGCTGAAAGCTGGGGTAGGTGTGGCAATTCTTAAAATGAGGTTGCAATGAAATTTGTCATCTTTCATGAAATATTTCTCTGTAGCACATGATGCTGTTTGATAGCATTTTCCCCAGAGTAGAACTTCTTTAAAAATTAGAGTCAGTCCTCTCCTAGCCTGCCGCTGCTTTATCAACAAAGTTTATGTAACATTCTAAATCCTTTGTTGTCATTTCAACAATGTTCACAGCATATTCACTAGGATAGATCCCATTTCAAGAAACCACTTTATTTGCTCATGTATAAGAAGCAACTCTTCCTCATCTACTAAAGTTTGATCATAATATTACAGAACTTCAGCTACAGAAATTCAGGCTCCACTTCTAATTCTAGCTCTCTTGCTATTGAACCACCCAAAGTCATCCAAGAGGGTTGGAATCAACTTCTTCCAAACTCCTGTTAATGTTGATATTTTGACCTCCTTCCATGAATCACAAATGTTCTTAATGGCAATTAGAATGGTGAATCCTTTCCAGAAGCTTTTCAATGTGCTCCGCCCAGATCCATCAGAGGAATCACAATCTATGGCAGCCACAGCCTTACAAAATGTATTTCCTAAATAATAAGACCTGAAAGTCAAAATTACTCCTTGATCCATGGCCTGCAGAATGGATGTTGTGTTAGCAGGCATGAAAACAACATTAATTTCCTTGTACATCTCCATTAGAGCTCTTGGGTGACTAGGTGTATTGTCAATGAGCAGCAATATTTTGAAAGAAATCTTTTTTTCTGAGCAATAGATCTCAATAGTGAGCTTAAAATATTCAGTAAACCATGCTGTGAACAGATGTGCTATCATCCAAGCTTCGTTGTTCCATTTTGAGAGCATAAGCAGAGTAGATTTAGCAAAATTTTTAAGGGCCATAGGTTTTTTTGAAATGGTAAATAAGCATTGGCTACAACCTAAAGTCACCAGCTGCATTAGCTCTTAACAAGAGAGTCAGCCTGTCCTTTGAAGTTTTGAAGCCAGGCCCTGACTACTTCTCTCTACCTATGAAAGTCTTAGATGGCACCTTCCTCCAGGAAGGCTGTTTTGTCTACAATGAAAATCTGTTATTTAGTGTAGCCACCTTCATCAATTATTTTAGCAATATCTTCTGGATTACTTGCTGCTTCGCCTTGCGCTTTTTTTTCTTTCTTTTCTTTTCTTTTTTTTTTTTTTTGAGCCGGAGTTTCACTCTGCCACCCAGGCTGGATTGCAGTGGCGCGATCTCAGCTCACTGCAACCTCCACCTCCCGGGTTCACACCATTCTCCTGCCTCAGCCTCCTGAGTAGCTGGGACTACAGGTGACCACCACCACGCCCAGCTAATTTTCTTTGTATTTTTAGTAGAGACAGGGTTTCACCGTGTTAGCCAGGATGGTCTCAATATCCTGACCTCATGATCCAACCGCCTCGGCCTCCCAAAGTGCTGAGATTACAGGCGTGAGCCACTGCGCCCAGCCCACCTTGCATTTTCATGCAAGAGAAGTAGAGAAGTAGAGAAGACTTCTTTACTTACACCTCATGAAGCAATCTCTGCTAGCTTTCAACTTTTTTTCTGCAGCTTCCTCACCTCTCTCAGGTTTCACACAGTTCAAGAGAGTTAGGGCCTTGCTCTGGATCAGGCTTTAGCTGAAGAGAATGTTGTGGCTAGTTTGATCTTCTATCCAGGCCACTAAAATTTTTCCCATATCAGCAAGAAGGCTGTCTTACTTTCTTGCCTTTCTTGTGTTCACTGGAGTAGCACTTTTGATTTCCTTCAAAAACTTTTCCTTTGCATTCACAACTTGGCTGTCTGTTCCAAGAGCCTTAGCTGCTGGCCTGTCTCAGCTTTCAACCCGCCTTCCTCACTAATCTTAATCATTTCTAGCTTTTGATTTAAAGTGAGAGACATGGGATTCTTCCTTTCACTTGAACACTTAGAGGCTATTGAAGGGTTACTAATTGGCCTAATTTCGATATTGTTGTGTCTCAGGGAATAGGGAGGCCTAGGAGAGGGAGAGGGACTGAAGAATGGCGGGTCAATGGAGTAGTCAGAACACACACAGCATTTAAGTTCATTGTCTTCTATGAGTGTGATTCGTGGTGCCCCAAAACAATAACAATATCAAGTATCACTGACCAGAAAACACCAGGACAGATATAATAATAATGAAAAAGTCTGACATATTGAAAAAACTACCAAAATATAGCAGAGACATGAAGTAAGCACAAGCCATTGGAAAAATGGTGCCAATAATCTTGCTCAACACGGGGTTGCCACAAACCTTCAATTGTTTAAAAAAACAAACCAAAAAAAAAAAAAAAACTGCGGTGTCTGTGAAATGCAATTAAGTGCAATAAAACAAGATGTGCCTGTACCTGGAGTGCTGAGGGTTAGAAAAAGTGACAGAGTGAGCATGGGAGAGCGGAGTGAAAGGAGGTCATTGTGTTTACCCTAGATTATCCAAGGTATTTGGAAATAACTGGCTTCAGTAAGTGAAGGGAAAGAAAGGCAGGAAGGGAGAGTGAAAGAACAGGAGCTACATTTCATTGAGTTCCTATTCAATGCCCGATAAAGCACATTATCTCTTTTATTCTACACTCTTATCCTAATTGGGTGTTCCACACCAATGTATACACCTGTTTCACAGATGAGACTCAGAGAAGTCAGGAGAAAGCTAGTAAAGAGGAGAATCAAATTTAAATGCAGATCCCTCTTACTCCAAAGTTCAAGCCCTTGGTCATGCTCCTCTGTTTCCCTGAGATAGCCAAAGGTAACAGCTGAGATAGCCAAAGATAACAGGTGGACTACTCAAACTAATTGAGGTCCCACAAAGAGCAAAGTGAAGCTGCACCGCTGACACGCTTATGATTCTTCTATGAGTACATTCTTCTCAGGGATTCTTATTTCTTTTCAGATCACCCAAAGGAAGATATTTAATGTGCTATCTGATGTAAGAGATATTTTCAAAAACTGAGGATTATGATTGGGGCAGGAAAAAAGGTAGCAGAGATGCAGCACAGAAATACCATCACAGAGACTTGGCAGCTCATTCTACCCTTCCCCAGACCCCACCCAACCTCCAGGCCTCTGCAGAAGCAACCTCCCAAAAAGAGAGCTATAAGTATGCAAATCCAAAAGGAGGTGATGGTGGAGGCAAGAAATGCTCGCAGGTTTTCCTTTGCCTTACTCCAATTTTACAGGAGGGCATTTGGGCAGATATCATATACCTTTTGTCTAAAACGTACATAATGTTCAAACAACAGAGTGGAGATTTATTCTTTTAAGCATTCCCAGACCAGGTTTTCCTAGGCTCCCAGGTTTGAATTAGGAGAAGGAAGTTGAGAGGAGGAAGTCCCTGGTTGCTGGTTGGTTCCCTGATTCAGATTTCGGGGAAATCAGTTAAGGAATTTCGCTAAGATCAACCTTATTAGGGCTTTCTCTGGGGAAATAACTAGCTGAAATCACTAGCACTGAGTACTGGTTAGCAAAGCCACTATGAGATCAAAGAGCTACAGACAAAACCTGGGGGAGCCCTGTGAGGCTTCACGAAGAAATAAGTGGGGGTAAGTTTGCAGTCTTCCTAAAAGTGAAAAGGTAAACAAGAATAAAATTAAGTAGTGACTGAAGACAGTTTACTCACCTGGGGAAATGTACTTAACGTGTAAATATGATCTGTATTACTTTTAAATTGTTCGATATTGTATCAAGATAAATTTGCCATATAAAGTTACTCATTAATGTTTTATCTTCTAAACTGATTCTAGAAACATGATAAAAAGGCACACAGAAAGTCTCCCAACCTCATTTCTTTTACAGCTAGAGAAAATCAGGTTGGTGATGAGGCACTGCACCCAACTGAAAGAGATCACAGTCACAACTGGGGTCTGAGGGTTGTTTTGCTAACACTAGGGGAGCAGTTCTCACCCAGGGGCAATTTTGCCCCCACCAGGGTACGTGGCAATGTCTGGAGTCAGTTTTGTTTGTGGGGGTGGGAAGGTTGGTTGCTACTATCATCTAAAGGGCAGAAGCCAGGGATGCTGCTAAATAAACGTCCTACAGTACACAAGACAGCCTCCACGACAACAAAAAATTGTCCAGTCCAAAATGCTAACCGTGTTAAGACCAGATCTAAACCCTGGTCTAGAGCTACTTAGAAAAGGGGGGAGTGCCTTTTTTAAAATGACAAATTTTGAAAAATTATTGTGAAAAAAAATGCTTATTGATGGATTGGAATTTTGAAGAAAAGACATGCCAATACATTATACAATCTGCTATGTATGTGGCACTTTCCCATTTTCATCTTTTCCAGTCCTTAAGTAACATTTCTTCCTTCCTGGAAATCTTATTCCCTGCATGGGAGTGAGGCTCACCTGAAGTTAAAGCAGCAGCTTTTATCTTTCTCAGGCAGATATGGACTCAGTCAAGCCATCCCAGGTTCATCTTCTCCCAGGCTCAGCCACTGCCTCAAATCAGACCATTTCACCATTACCTCCTGCCTTTCCTCTTTCTCTAAAGCAAGCTTGTCCAACCCTCCACCCATGGGCCACATGCAGCCCAGGACAGCTTTGAATGAGGCCTAAGCACAAATTTGTAAACTTTCTTAGAACATACTGAGATTTTCTTGCAATTTTTTTTAAGCTCACCAGCTATCATGTTAGTGTATTTTATGTGTGGCCTAAGACAATTCTTATTCATCCAATGTGGCCCAAGGAAGCCAAAACTTTGGACACCCCTGCTACAAAGTGAAGATAAGAATCTTGCTCTCAGAGGGTGTTGTTTGAATTAATCAGTCCTTTAAGAACTTCGTGCTTTACAATGAGGACAAAAGAGGCTAAGTGTTTTAGAAGTTACAAATGATACTTCCTTGCTGCTTGGAGCCATTAAAAGAGTAATAATAAAAATATGTAAATCAAACTACAAAGTGAACATCTTTTCCTCTCATACCAAATGCTTTTCAGTGAATATTCTTGTCTAAAATTTCATGTTATGTGCATATGGCTGGAAGCTAGAGTTTTATCATGAGGAGAGCTATTGGACACAGACACACTAGTCACAGTAGGGTTCTCAATTCCTTCAACCAATTCAGAATGCCTTTTTCCCCACTCATCAACTATCAGATTTAATATAGTGATCATCTTTAAGTAGCTCGACAAGTAATTTGTCATTCCAGAACACAGAACCTGAATATATATGATATACTAAAATAATTCCTCCATAAGCCAAAAGTTGAATCTACCCAGATAAAGACAGCAACAAAACCTCTGTTAAAGAGGCCCCAGATAAAATGGATTTCCTGTGGCTGAGTTGCTCAAAGTTAAAACAGAACCAGGCAGACATAGCTGGGTGAGGGAGCAGTCCTGTACTCTATTCTCAGATGTAAAAATAGCACAGGACCTCCCCTTTCTACAATCAAGCCAAACCAGTTCCTGCTGTCAGTGCCAAGACAAACTGCAGCCAGAAACCCACACCCCAGTTTTATTTGTAAAATAAACATCTAACAGACTTCCGGTTTCCAGCTTGGAAACCAACCAATCAGAGCTCACCTGCCCCAGCCAATTAGGCTCAGCTGTATCAACCAATCAGGATTCAGTTGTCTTGATAAATCAGAACTGAGCAAGTTTTAGTCCTTCATTTGCATAAACAAACCTGATTGATAACCTGGGCGGGAACTTTTGTTGGAACCCTGCCATTGTTCTCTGGAATGCACCTTTGTTTTACACCTAAGGCTGCCTCTCCTCAGTTTGCAAACTGTCCACTGAAATAAAGTCTCTTTCGTTCAAATTCCTTTTTAGAGAACTTTTGTTCATATCCCCAAAGTTCACCTTCTAAAAGTCCAAGCCATGGAAGAATTATATTTCATGGAAATCAACATACACAACACTTTACTGAGCTTATTTTAAATCCTCTACAAGGAGAGATGCAGCTCTTACCATATTTCTTATCCCAAAACACATTGGAAGGCCTGACATAGGGGCAACTTTTTATTCAACAGGGTAACCATAGGTCATCTCACGTGCCACAGATCATAATGACTTGACAGAAATGTGTAGATGCAGCATTTCAATTATCAACGTACCTCTCACCAACAGTGAACTCTGTCTCTATATGGCTCTTTCAAACTTGCTCATCTCAAGAAAGGTCCCATCCAACTCCACGATTCTATTTTTCTAGTATTTGGAAAGGTTAATAGAGTTTTAATAACCTACAAGTTTTAAATCACTTCTCTTTCTCTTTCTACCTATCAAATCTCTTTATCATACTACATTCTCAAGGAGGTAGAGACCTAAGTGTGGGCAGCATGTAGTGACTTCCTTCCAAATAGTGAGGTATGAAAAAGAGGTGGGTGAGGATAATTTCACAGGTGAGAAACCTGACAAACACTACCTCAGCCAGATGATCAAGGTTAACATCAAAAGTCATAAGTCATGTCAGTTACACATTCTTGATATGATAGGCACTTTACCTCTGTGACCTTCCATCTAAAACCACCATAACCCCAATCTAATGAGAAAAACATCAGACAACCCCAAACTGAGGAACATTCCTCAATGAGCTGTGCTGGTTGGTAATCATATATCAATGTGCTGGGAGAGTGACTGTGTCCTGAAGACAAAGAAACTCCTCACTGGGGGCCCTTTCAGACCTCACCCTATGTAATTCTTCATTGGCTGTATCCTTTATAATAAAACTGTAATCATAAGTATAGCACTTCCCTAAGTTCTGTGAATCATTCTAGCAAATTACTGAATTGTAGCCAGTTGGTCAGAAACACAGATAGTCTGGGAACCCCAGAGTTTGCAGGTATCTGAAATGAGAAGAGCCTTAGGGACGACTGTGCTCTCAGCCTCTGAAGTCTGCACCAACTCATTGTGGTTAGCTTCAGGATTGCACTGCAAGTATGAACTTTAGTTAATAATAGTGTATCAATATTGGCTCATCAATTGTGACAAATATAGTATTGCAAGATGTTAATAATAGGAGAAACTGGGTGTAAAGCATATGGGAACTCTGTACTATCTTTGCAACTTCTCTGCAAACCTAAAACCATTCTAAAATTAAAAGCTTACTTTAAAAAATACATCTTCATCTGAATTCTAAGCTACCAAATCACCATCAAATATAACTGATCTTCGGTACTAAGTTGTTACTTAAGTGGTCATAACTTTTCATATTATACCACAATATCCAAGGAATTATCATAAACTAAATGATACTAATAAAAATAACTAAAAGTTAATTATAAGAGCATATTACTTTAATCACCTCTGATTAGCTAACCTCAAAAATTAGTTATGTGTATTAGCCTCACTTTGAATTTTAATCTACCTACTTACGTACCTACCTACAAGTAAGGATTTCTTTCTTGTTCTCCCGCAAAGGATAGTATTATGAATATTACCTGGGTACATGCTGACATTAGACCATTACCACAGTAGTTCAGCCATAAGTTAACACACACCCATATATCTTAGGCATGTGAAAAACTCCAAACCCCCCTTACACTAAACTCCCATGAGATCCCTCAAGATCTGGTTGTTGACTGAACAGTTCCATCCTTCTCTTTCTAAAATAAAAAAAGCTCATGTCACCTTTGCAGTAGTGTCCCTCTGCCTAGAATGTTCTTCCTCCAGATCTTAATACAGCTGGCTCCTTCTTGTTATTCAGGGCTCAGTAAAATGTCATTTTATTCAAGAGGCCTTTCCTGTCCATCCAATCTAAAGAAGCACTCCTAACACTCATTATTTCTCCCTGTTTATATTTTTATCACATTACTAATCATTATCTGATTATTTCTAGTTTAATCTGCTTTTTATTCTCTCTTCCTATCCACTGGAAAGCAAATTTCATAAGCACAGGGACCCTGCCTGCCTTGATCACTGTTCTAATGTCAGGCCCTAGAACAATACCTGTCACAGAGTAAGTGCTCAGTGAATGGTTTTTGGTTGAATGAACGGATAAAATGAAACTAGATTTAAAGAAAATTATTCAATAAGACTAAAATATAAGCTATTAAGAGAAAAATAAATAAACTTACTGAGACCTAGTTATGCTGCTCCAGTTCTTTGGGTACATATCTCATTAAGGTTTTACAAAACTCTGTAAAGTACACATTATTATCCCTACTTACTATTTTCAGATGAGAAATAGAGGCTTTAGGTTTAAAGGTTTAATAAGGAGTTCAATGGCATCTGACTGACTCTAAGCCTATGCCTTTTTCCACTCCTTCTTTGACGTATAAACCCATTGTTCATTTTACGTCTCTCTTTAAATGATCGCATGAAAACCGGGATGCCTAGTGCAGTGACTGTCACTGTGGCCTTAGCTTTATAAAACTAGTGAGAGACCAGAAGATAGAGTAGTGCTAATCGAGTTTGGCACAATGAATGAAAATACTGGGAGCCAGTGAGAATGTTTACAAGTCAAAAGACCTTCTGGATCTCTCTTTAAACTAAAGGATGACTTAAAGAAACCCCCTCAGAATCCTCCTCCCATGAACACTGTACAAATACAACCTGAAAATAACTCTTAACAGATCAGCTTAAATCTGACTAACATAATCCTCAACAATTTCCTTCCCAGGTCAAACACACATACTTTGAGACTAACATGAATGAGAAAATATGAAAATTGTTCTACACATAAATCTAAATGCCAACCCTTAAATGACCCATATATTGCTGGTTTTCCCATGGTAATCTCTGCCATCCCTCTGCGACTTCTCTGCAGCCTGACTCTGTCACTCTGTTCTGCCTCCAAAAAGAAGACACAATTGCACAGAGCATTCCCAAGTAATGTAACCTCAGCAAGTCAAGTTTTCATGACAGTAATACATCCCATCCTCAGAGTATCTCCACTGTATCACAGGCTCTCCCTCCTGTCCCTCTGCTTTCCGAAATCAGTGTTCCCAAATATGACCCTCTCTACTAGTAGAGCCCCCACAAAAAAAAGGTGTTCATCTCCCTGAATTTGCTCCTTCACTGCCAGGCCAGTTTGCCTTCCCCAACTTATTTTGTCTTGTTATATATTTACATACAACATATTTGCAAAAACTGCACTGCATTTTTACCCTGATAAAATACTTTTATACATTACAGTTAAAGAAGCATGCTTAATTTCTAAGGTGCTATGGAGGAACAAGAATATTAGTAAACATTTAGTAAATGTTAAAACATTAGTAAATGTTAAAAATGATCATCTGAACTCACAAACAAAATTAATGTCAAATAAACAAACAAGTCATTTATCAGTATAATATCATCAAAATTAGTTAATAACAGCTCATGTAACTAAGAAAGATGTCAAAGCCCTACCTCACAGCCCTCTGTATCTGTGTGTTCTGCATCCTTTGACACAACAAACCATGGATCAAAAATATTTGGGGAAAAAAAATGGATGGTTTTATGTACCAAACTTTGTAAAAACTGTTTTTCTTGTCATTATTCACTAAAGAATACAGTATAACAACTATTACATACAACTTACACTGTATTAGGTATTATAAGCAATCTAGAGATGATTTAAAGTATACAAGAGAATATGTGTAGGTTATATGCAAGTACTATGCCATTTTATATTAGGAAATTGAGCATCCATGTATTTTGGTATCCACAGTGGGGAAGGGTGTCCCAGAAGCAATCTCCTGCAGATACCAAGGGAAGACTATACACACATGATCATGTGAGATTCATACTAGTAGAACAAAGATGGTTCGGTATCAGAAGATCTACCAATGTAATTTATCCCATTAGAAGGTCCAAGGAGGAAAAAACTATGATCATAGTATAAATTTGAAAACATATTTGATAAACTTCAATATAAACTACAAATTTTGAAAAATTCTTAATAAAACAAAAAAGTGTATGTAGTTCCTTAACATAATTAACATATGTATAATTATATACATATCATGGGTCCAAAACCCACGTCATGATTAAAGATGAAATTCTAGAAACAGAACCACTAAGCTTGGGAACAAAATAAAGATGCACATTTATCACCACTATTATTTTACATTATTCAAAAAGCATAAGTCAATAAAATTAGAAGAAAGAAGAGAGATACAAATAGAAAAGGGAGAGGCAAAATTATCAGCATTTACAATATAATTAGATAACAAGAAAATCTATAAGGATCATTGGAAGAACAATTATAAACCATAAGAGAATTCTGTATAGTGACTTTCTTGTATGTAAAAACAACCAATTAGAAAACATTATGCCATAAAAGATCCATTTCTAAGACCATAACTAAAATAAAATAGTCTCAATAATAAGTCTAGTAACAAACGTAAAATATTTATATGAAGAACTTTAACAATTTAATAAATCCGTAATAGAAATCTTTAATAAATTAAAGAAGTATCCTATTCCTGGGTATTATAAAATTATCAATTTATCTAAATTAAATGATAAAGGTAATGTAATCTCAATAATACCAACAGAATCTTGCTGCTGTTATTGTTTACAACCAGATAAGTTGATTCTAAATGTCACTTACAAAAATAAAGTATATTAAAATAGCCCAGAACATTCTAAATATTAAAATATTACAAAGTTATAGTAATTAAAACAGGTTGTTTACACTGGCTTCATGAAAAGTAATAAAATAGAAAAAAGTCCAGAAATAGATATGTAAAAATTTAGTACACATAAAACTGCATTTCAAAAAAGCAGAGAAAAGATGGATTATTCTAGCAAGCTGGAAAAATAAAACTAAATTGCTATATAACTCACTTCTCATTTCTAATTGATCAAAGATAAAAATAATGAATTCATTAAAATACTAGACAAAAACAATAGATAAACGTTATCACTTCTAAATGTGAAAGTTATTTCTAAGTAAAATTCAAAATCCCAAAATAATAAAATAACTAAATGTGATGACATAAGATTTGTTTTAATCTACAAAAAAATTCCATAAATCAAAATACAAATAACAAACTACAAAATATATTGGTAGCACATATAATAAAGGGCAAATGTTCTTTCTATAGAAAGAACTCTTACATTTCATCAGAAAAAGAACAATGCAATAGGAAAATGGGCAAAAGACATAAACCAAAAGTTCACAAAATGAAAATACCAACAAGTGGTTTTACCAAAGGAATAAAATACCTAGAAATACATCTAACCATGGAGGTGAAAGATCTCTACAACGAGAATTACAAAACACTGATGAAAGAAATCAGAGATGACACAAGCAAATGGAAAAACATTCCATGCTCATGGATAGAAAGAACCAATATCATTAAAATGGCGATGCTGCCCAAAGCAATTTACAGATTCAATGCTATTCCCATTAAACTACCAACATTGTTTTTCACAGACATAGAAAAAACTATTTTGAAATTGTATGGAACCAAAATGAAGAGCCCACAATAGCCAAAGCAATCCTCAGCAAAAAGAACAAAACCAGAGGCATCACAATACTGGACTTCAAACTATTCTATAAGGCTACAGTAACCAAAACAGCATGGTACTGGTTCAAAAACAGACAGACCAGCGGAACAGAATAGAGAACCCAGAAATAAAGTCACACCCCTACAACCATCTGATCTTTTACAACATCAACAATCACAAGCAATGAGTAAAGGACTCCCTGTTCAATAAATAGTGCTGAGATAACTGCCTAGCTCTATGCAGAAGATTGAAACTGGAGTTCTTCCTTTCACCATATACAAAAATCAACTCAAGATAGATTAAGGACTTAAATGTAAAACCTAAAACTATAAAAACCCTTGAAGAAAACCTAGGAAATACCATTCTGGACATAGGTCCTGGCAAAGATTTCATGATAAAGACTCCAAAAGCAATTGCAACAAAACAAAAATTGACAAATGGGACCTAATTAAACTAAAGAGCTTCTGCACAGCAAAAGAAACTATCAACAGAGTAAACAGACAACCTATGGGATGGGAGAAAATATTTGCAAACGACACATCCAACAAAGGTCTGATATCCAGAATCTATGAGGAACTTAAATGAATTAGGCAAAAAACAACCCCATTAAAAAAATGGGCAAAGAACACGAATAGACACTTCAAAAAAACACATACATGTAGCCAAAAACATACAAAAAGTGCTCAACATCACTATTCATTAAAGAAATACAAATCAAAACCACAATGAGATACCATCTCACACCAGTCAGAATGGTGATTATTAAAAAGTCAAAAATTAACAGATGCTGGTGAGGCTGTGAAGAAAAGAGAACTCTTATATACTGCTGGTGGAAATGTAAATTAGTTCAGCCACTGTGGAAAGTAGTTTGGAGATTTCTCAAAGAGCTTAACATAGTACTCCCATTCGACCCAGTAATCCCATTACTTGGTATATACCCAAAGGAATATAAATTGTTCTACCATAAAAACACATGCATGTGTGTGTCGACTGCAGCACTATTCACAATAGCAAAGACATGGAATCAACTTAGATGCCCCTCAATGGTGGACAGGATAAAGAAAATGCGGTACCTATAAACCATGGACTAATATACAGTCATTAAAAAAAAAAAACACACAACAAAATCATGTCCTTTGCAGCAACATGAATCCAGCTAGAGGCCATTATCCTAACCAAATTAACAGAGAAACAGAAAACCAAATACTGCATGTTCTTACTTATAAGTGGGAGCTAAACATTGAGTACACATGGACTCTAAGAAGGTAACAATAAACACCAGGGTCTACTTGAGGATGGAGGGTAGGAGGAGGGTGAGGATTTCAACAACTACCTATTAGGTACTATGCTCATTACCTGGGTGATAGAATAATCTGTACACCAAACCCCTATGACGTGCAATTTACCCATGTAACAAACCTATACAGGTACCCCCTGAACCTAAAAGTTGGAAGGAAAAATGGCTTTTAATCCATAAGAAGATGTTCAACTTTACTCATAATTAAAAAACAAAATTAGGCCAGGCGCAGTGGCTCATGCCTGTAATCCCAGCACTTTGGGAGGCAGAGGCAGGTGGACAACCTGAGGTCAGGAGTTCAAGACCAGCCTGGCCAACATGGTAAAACCCTGTCTCTACTAAAAATACAAAAAGTAACTGGACATCATAGCTCACACCTGTAATCCCAGCTACTTGGGAGGCTGAGGCACAAGAATCGCTTGAACTCGAGAGGCAGAGGTTGCAGTGAGCCAATATCGTGTAACTGCACTCCAGCCTGGGCAACAGAGTGAGATTCTGTCTTTAAAATAATAATAATAATAATAATAAATATATATATACACACATAGAGAGAGAGAGAGTGACAGAGTAAAATGATATTCCATCTTTATCCAACTCGCAAAAATCAAAAAGTTTAAAGATACAGTGCTCTGGAGTGAAAGTGGGATTTAAGAACTCTCACATAGCACTAATAGAAGTATAAATTGGTTAACTGCCTTTAGATTTTTGCCAAACTCCATTTGGCAATATCTATCAAATGGAGTTTGGCAATATCTATTAAAATTAGAACTATACTTGCTCTTTCACCCAGCAATTTTACTTCTAAAAATATATACATGTGGGAAAGACATATGTAAAAAAAAAAAAAAAAAGATCAGTGCACCACTGTCTTGTAAGAACAAAATGAAGGGAACAAACAAAAACGAAGGGAAAACTTACATGTACATCAGCAAGGGATGGTTACATAATGAATGGTTCACTCATACAATGGAATACTGAGCAACCAGTAAAAGGAACGCAGATGTGTCTAAGTTCATCTCTTAAATACATTAAGTGAAAAAGTCCACAGTGCAGAAGAGTTTAATAACATGCTTTTATTTATATGAAAAGGAAGCTAGAATCACACAGATATATTTGCACGTGCTTAAAATATTGCTCAAAAGATGCAACAGAAAATGGATAATGACAGTTACTTCTGGGGAGGTGTTTTAGAGATCCAGAGTAGAAGATAATTTAAGTTTTTAATTGAGTATTTTTTATGCTGTTTGAAATGTTTAGTTTGAGCATTTTAAGTTATAAAAAGTAATACATCCTTCATTTTGCTTTCAGATTTATGGCACTAAAGATCAATTTTTCTTTTTCAATAATAAACTATTTTCTTTTTAACAGAATAAAATAATTTATTATTTCTTATACAACACTTAAAAATGTATAGAAAACTCAAAATGTTCTAAGAAATGAACTTTAAAATTCTTTTCTATAAAAATGTGGATACTTAGACTGTGAAGCACAATTCTAACAGTCTAACCACAGGTGTTTAACACCTAGCACAGTGGCTAGCAGGGTAAGCAAACACTGTATAAATCCTTGTTGAAGGAGATAAAGAAAAAAATGGACTGGATAAAACTAAACATACTTCCCAACGCTAGTCTTCAAATATGAGCAACAATTTACTGGGTGTGCCAAAGGTTTAGAAACTTTCCAGCCACCCTCAGAACAACTACAGAGGCAGACAGACTGGTCAGAGTAGTTTCCTGACATACTCTTTCCCAAACAATCACCACTTTTGTCTTTCCAATCCTAGCTTGTTGATCAGTACACTTTTTCTTCAACCTCCCCTCCTTCAACCTTCCCTTAAGTAAGGTTTATCTGGGACAGATAAAACTACTTTCCTTTCAACTAACCAACTGACCATTGATTTATACAAAATTCAGTGCTTATGGAGCATAACAAGGAATGTTGAGATAAATTAATGTTTGACAGAGTGATTACATAGGAAATGGGTTCGTCTTTGAGTGAGAGAGCATGCAGGGAGAGAAAAACCAAACCATTTTTTAAAAAGACATTTAATAAGTATTAAGTCCAGCCTTTTGTAGATTGTTGAACTCACAAGGTAAACTTTCAAGCCTATAAATTTTTCCCTGTTTTACTGCAAAAACAGAGTATGGGTAACCTGACCTCATTTTACACTGTGTGGCTTTTTTTCTTTCCATTTTCTCTTTCAACAGTGAGTGCTATCTAATATCCATTAAAGCTCTAGTTTTCTGCAAGATACTCTTATTCCTGATTAACTATTCATATGGTAGAAGATGATTTGCTTGTCTCTTTACAACTTTTCCAGTCCACTATCAATATCAAGTCACATTCCAAAAACCACATAACTCTAGTAAATGATACTATATGTGAATGAAACAGTATGGTAGATTAGAACAGTATTAAACTATTTTAAAAATGCAGTGAAAATATATACACATATAGGTATCTGTATATATCTGTGAATACAGATAGGTATGCTTTTTTTAAAAGCAAGTATAGCATTATGAAGTACATTAAAATTATTAAATAGATACAAGTTAACCTAGAAGAATGAAAACATCATAGAACTTTCAAAGATGTTAAAACCATTATTAGGTTCAGCCAATAGTGAAATCCAACATGTTTAAGTAACAATTCACATACATTATATTCTTTTTAGATACTTGTAACCTAAAATGAATATAGGATTCTCTTCAAAATCACTTTTTTGGTATCTTCAAAAATCTTACTACTAGAGTCATCTCTTCTAACTATCAGATATTTCTTTAGTTCAATACCTGATTCCTTAGAATATAGTTCTAAGTCAGGCATCCCTACATAATTACAAGGAGCCTTTGGGAAACTCAGGACACAATGCAGAAAGCTGAGATTCAATAGAGAAATAGAGAGGCATTTAACACCCAGACGGGGAACATGGTAACTACTTACTTTTGCTACTGAATCAAGTCAACCTAGAATTTTTTTTCTTTAAACCACAGAATTTTGATACCTCCAATATTTAATTTCTATCGATAGGACATGATAAATGTCATTCTTTTCCTGAGAATCATTTTTTTTAATGTGCTAGTATAATTGCAGGAGGCAGCATCATCATGATGAAACAACGTTGCCTGAAAAGATGCAGATGTGACTTTGGAAGCCACTGGGTCCTGAAGCCTTTCTATAAAAGCCACTCAAAGGAGGAAGTCTTTTTAAGGATTGTGGCCTTCTTTGATAATAAACAGATCCAGGTCTTGAAGCATGGACATTTCTATAGTCGCTCAGAAGTTCCACTGGTCCATGAAGAGGGTGAAGTAATTTTTAAGAAAGATCACTGGGAGTTTTTCTTAGCAATCACCACTTTGAAAGGCAAAAATTTTAAAGCTTTTCATCAACTTCAAACAGTCTTAAAGAATAACACAATTCAATAAACAAGCATTTCTGAAGTATTTAAAAACTGAGTAAAGAATTAAGTAGGTTATACAGTTAGGCATTTTTTAAAAATCTGAAACATAAACCCTATAAAGTTAAAGGATGACAAATAACTCTTTTTTTTTTTTACTTGACAACATTTCTAAGCTCTATGCATTCAAAAAAATTTTTCAGCTAGCATATATCACTTTGCAATAATAAAAACAAAGATTCAAAATAGTTTTAAATTATAAATGAGGTTTTTTAAGAAAGTCAATCATGTTAGTTTAGGAACAACCAATTCCAGTCCTTCAGAAATAAGTTAAGTATGAACACATTTTATGCATTTTTTTTCAAAAAACTAATTAGTGTAAGAAACAAATAAATCTAAACCTTTCCACATAGCCCAGAAGAATTTACTTCTCTATTCATTAAACATTTAAAGCACAGGCCAACTTTGTCACATAGTCAGAAATCTGCACAATGCTCAGTTTTCTGTTGTTCATAAGCACTGAAACTTTCATAAGTGACTGTGAGTAACACACTGTCATTTTATGTCCTATAACAATTTTAGTCAACATGGTATTGGTGGTAGTGCTGAAAACTGCAACTCCCCATCAACCTCAGAACAGAAGGTGAACATGACAAACCTATACACAAAAGGTCAAACAACTGTCATGACACTCAGCGGAAGACAGGTTTCTATGTAATAGAGACAATCACGACAACATTTATTTGGCAAAACAAGACAAACAGAATAGGGAGAGTGACCCTGTGACAGACACAGGGTTTCTTCTTGGAGTGAAGAGAATGCTCTAGAAGTAGACAGTGGTGACGGCCATACAGCCTTATGACTATATTAAAAACCAGCGAGTTGTACACTTTCAAGGGGTGAATTTTATGTATGTAAATTATATCTCAATTTTTTAAAAAAACCAAGTAAATAAATCTTAAGGAACAAAACACTGGCCAAAAGTGAGTAATGACATTCTTAAATACATATACAATATTTTAGCAGAGCCATTGCTGGGCACAGGAAGTTAAACAAGACACATAGGTACAGCTCATGTCCAGGGTGTTTCAGAATGAACGTGTTCTGCACTTTGGTTTCAAAAAGAAGATATATAAAGGGCCTAAGCTCAACCCCCATATTTTTAGGCTTCCTCTGAGAAGTTGCCTTCTGAAAAAACACCACTGGTTTTCTAAATATGTGCAGACAAAAGCAGGGTAAACACACTGTAGTCCATTACTTCTAGAAGTTGCGGGTCCTTCAGCCTAATCATCTCATCCTATTGTGGGAAATGAGTGCACCCAGCATTGTGCAGCCTTCCTCCACCACAGGATTTCTTTCATGTGCCCTGAGCTCTTTTGAATGTGAAATGCTTTTAGAGGGGACATTTAAGAGGTCTGTGCAGCTGGGCCATTTTCCTTTTCTTTTAATACAGTGGACAACTTTTTGGTTTCCATGGACTTCTATAGTATATACAAATAAAAGCAAAGAACACCTCACCTATTTGGAGAGGAAGATCTACAAGATCACTCAGTCTATCCATGTCTAAATGTAACAATCTGCAGGACTGAAATCCCTTTCCAGGAGACATGCTTTTAAAGCCAAAGAAAATAAAAGCATATAATAAGGTCATCCCTAAGCTACATCTGTCACCCATAGCTATTAAGAGTTTACAAAAAGCCATGAGTGGCTCTATCACAAAAAGAAAAACCATTCTTTTCCTAAAAAAGAAGGGATACTGACCACAGTAGAACATGAGTGGCCTTCTGGGGTACTACTGGTAATGTTCCATTGGTGAAAATTCATTAAGTTAGAGAATACCAATGTATACCTGTAAATATGTGTACTTCCATAGAAAGTAAAAAATAAATAAAAGGGAAACAGAGTTGCTAAATGAAGAGTAAAGACTTCATTAGTTTCTTCACTAAAATAAAACATCAAGTTAAAGAGAACAATGATGATGACAGCTAACTCTTAAAGCACCGCAATGCCAGGCACTATACTAAACCTTTTACATACATTTTATCTTAAAACAAAATAATATATACTTATATTTCAAAACAGAACTGAACAATGTGTTTCCTAAAAATATGTCTGTCTACTAGCCAACATCTGCCTGACAGGAACTGGTACAACCTGATGGTCAGTCCCACCATAAACTATTGAGTCTAAATCTCCTATGCTATCCAGTAGGAAAGAAAGGCACATTCTTCCACCTTGACACACCCACATCCTGCGGATGAATAGAGTTCAAAAGGAATCAAACTCCATGCTATTCTTTACTTCTGCTCCACTTTCTCATCAACAAGGGTACTGTCATGAAAGCTGAACTAGAGTAATAGCTATTTCCCTTCCTCACCACTCCATGCACTCAAGCAGCTGTTTAGTAGCCTTTTATAATTCCACAGAAGTCTGGCTGGGCCTGTAATTCCTTAAGCACATTTCTGAATAAGGATCCAATGGAGTCTTTGCCAGGTACAAGTAGGAAGTGAAAGAATGACCACTTTCCTTTTTGCATTCTAAAGACTTCTTAAGACCGGTTCCCACTAATTTTTCAGGGGCTGATGAAATTTTGTTATAATGGCATTATATTATAACAAACTATCTGCTACTAAAATGTAAATACCTATAGATCATTTATCAAGCACTTTCTATTTGCTAGATGCTGAGGGGCTCCTTACATCCTTTGTCTCAAATTAATCCTAAAAATAGCTTTAGCCAGGCATGGTGGCATGTGCTTGTAGTCCCAGCTACTCAGGAGGCTGAGGTGGAAGGATCACTTGCCCAGGAGTTTGAGGCTGCAGTGGGCAGTGATCATGCCTCTGTACCACAGCCTGGGCAATGCAGGAATGAGACCCAGTATCAAAAAAAAAAAAAAAAAAAAAACTAACATTTATGAGTGCCTACTATGTGCCAAGCACCACTTTAAGTACTTTACACGTATGAATTCATTTAATGTCTTAACAGTTCTAGGAGGTATATACTAAAAATATCATTCTCATTTTTTCAGATGAAGAAACTCAGGCCTAGAAAACTTGAAAAATTTACCAAAGGGCATGTAACTAAAAGGTAACAGAGGCCGGGCGCAGTGGATCACGCCTGTAATCCCAGCACTTTGGGAGGCCCAGGCGGGCGGATCACCTGAGGTCAGGAGTTCGAGACCAACCTGGTCAACATGGTGAAACTCCGTCTCTACTAAAAAAAAAAAATACAAAAATTATCAGGGCATAATGACGGGTACCTGTAATCGCAGCTACTAGGGAGGCAGAGGCAGGAGAATCGCTTGAACCCGGGAGGCGGAGGTTGCAGTGAGTCGAGATCGCGCCACTGCACTCAAGCCTGGGCAACAGAACAAGACCCTGTCTCAAAAAAAAAAAAAAAAGTAGCAGAGTGAAGGTTAGAAGCCAGGCAATTAGGTGTGGGAGTCCACATCATTAACCACTGCACTCCACTGCCCCTCACCACTCAGTGAAGCAGATATTATCCCCCTAGCAAAGAAGAAGACACTAAGTTCAGAGTGTAGAAGTCACTTGCTCAAATTCAGACAGCTAGTAACGGATAGGCCTTGATTCAAATCCAGATATACAGGATTTCAATGCCCATACTATTTCTATCCCCTTCTCTGCCTTCTGGAGTCAGTGATAAAGCAGAACTGACACCTAGCTTCTCCACAGTAAACTGAGAATTGAAAGGAAGCCATTTAAGTCACATTCTCCCAACACCACCTCTTTCTCTCTGTGCTTCAAGATCTTTGTCTAATGACATTTGCTTTTTTCAGCGTTTACATAGGGTCTTTTTTTTTTTTTACAGCAGAAAGCAGCAAAAAAAAAAAAAAAAAAAAAAAGAATATGTAATAACAGGAATACATTAACTATCAATGACTATAACACAAAATAAAACCAGGGAAAACAAAGCATTTTTAGACTGTTTACTGTAGGTTTTCTACAGTAAACTGAGTCCTCTTATTATGGATTATGCATAAAAAGGTAAAAAACGAAATAGTTTTTCGTACCATATTCTTTACCAACCACAGTTTTCACCAAGCACTTAGAATGAGTTTGAGAGAGCTTCTGGGCTCAAAGTCTTTAAAATTCTCAAGATAGGTTTTCTGCGAAATACTGCTTTTCCTGGGTTGCATAGGGCTGTCCTGTGTACTGTAGGATATTTAGTAGCATTTCTGGCCTCTACACATTGGACACCAGTAGGACAACTTTCCCCCATGCTCTCCACAGCTGTGACAACCCATATGTCTTGAAACATTATCAAAAATCCCCTTGTGAGGGCAAATGAACCCATGTTGAGAACCACTGGGACAGTTCTCCAGTTCTAACAATTCAAGTTATTCTATCTTAATCTCATCTGTACTTGTTGCTTTATGAACATTCCTATTTGTTTTGCATATTCAGACAGGGACCACATTTGTATTTTTATCTCTTCCACAGCCGCAAGTAATTCAGTGTGTTTAGATTGGCTCAACATAATGTCAAGTACCCAGATGCTGCTTAAAAAAAACAATGAGGACTTTGAACAAAGGGTACACAGGAGTTCCTTGTACTAGTCTTGCAACTTTCTTGTAAGTTTGAAATTATATCAATATAAAAAGTTACAAAAATATATTAGAAATATATGAGAAAGTATTAGCAAATAATCTATCTTATAAGAGATTAATATCCAGACTACATAAAGAACTACCACTCAACAGTGAAAAAAAATTATTTTAAAATGGGCAAAAAACTTAAATAATATTTCTCCAAAGATGACATACAGAAAGCCAATAAGCATATAAAATGATGGTTAACAAGCAGATAAAAATGTTCAGCTGCACAAATCATTAGAGAAAATGCAAATGAAAACCACAATGAGCTATCACAGCCATTAAAAAATGGCTGCTCTCAGAAAATTATAAAATATCAAGTATTGCCAAGGATGTTGAGAAACTGGAACCTTTGTGCACTGTTGGCAGGAGTGTAAAATGGTACAACTACTATGGAAAACAGCATGGCTGTTTCTCAAAATTAAAAATAGAACTACCACATGATCCAGCAATCCTACTTCTAGGTATAAATATATATATCCAAAAGAATTGAAAGTAGTATCTCAAATACATATTTGCACACCCACTTTCCTAGTACTATTCACAATAGCCAAGAAGTATAAGCAACTCAAATATCAATCAATGAATGAATGGATAAACAAAATGTGATATATACACACAATGGAATATTATTTGGCCTTAAAAACGAAAGAAATCCTGTCACATGTTACAAGATAGATGAATCTTTAGGATATTATACCAAGTGAAATAATCCAGTCACAAAAAAGACAGATACTGAATGATTCCACTTATATGCAGTGGTAGTCAAATTCACAAAATCAGAAAGTAGAATAATGATTATCAGGGGGCTTCCTATCAGTAGGAAGAAATGGGGAGTTGTTTAACAGGTAGAGAGTTGCAGTTCTCCAAGATAAAAAACTTCTAGATAGCTATTGCATAACAATGTGAACATATATAACACTACTGAACTGCACACTTAAAAATGGTTATAGTGATAAATTTTGTTACATGATTTTTACCACAATTAAAAAAGAGCACATATCAAAAAATATGTATTTAATTTTTTTACCTAGATAAGGTCTTGCTCTATCACCCAGGCTGGAGTGCAGTGGTGTCATCATGGCTCACTGCAACATCGAACTCTTGGGCTCAAGCAACCTCAGCATCATCCTCACAAGTAGCTGGGACTACAGGTGTGCACCACCATGCCTATATTTAATTTTTTGTAGGGATGAGGTCTCACTCTGATGCTCAGGCTGGTCTTGAACTCCTGGCTTCAAGCAATCTTCCCACTTTGGCCTTCCAAAGTGCTACGGTTACAGGCATGAGCCACCATGCCCAGCAGAAATTATTTAGCTTAAACTTTCATACTAGAAAAAATGGAAAGGTTAACAAAGACCCTTCATAGTATTAATCTTCTCTGATTCCATGATGAGATTAATCTGACAAACATTTATAGGGTATCCACTCTATAAAAGCCACCAAGGGCTGGGCATGGTGGCTCACGCCTGTAATATCAGCACTTTGGGAGGCAAAGGTGGGTGGATCATGAGGTCAGAAGTTCAAGACCAGCCTGACCGACATGGTGAAACCCTGTCTCTACTAAAAATACAAAAATTATCTGAGCATGGTGGCGTGCGTCTGTAGTCCTAGTTACTCAGGAGGCTGACGCAGGAGAATCGTTTGAACACAGAGGTAGAGGTTGCAGTGAGCCGAGATCATGCCACTGCACTATAGCCTGGGTGACAGAGTGAGACTCCATCTCAGAAAAAAAAAAAAAAAAAAGCCACCAAGGTAGTACAGTATCTCTGAAAGTGGACATACAGTAAGTAAACCATAAAATCATAGGCATGATAAAAGTCTAAATATTCACAGCCATAACTCCTCCTCAATTTAAGGAAGGCAAAAATGTTTTTCAGTTTAGATTCAACACTGTCAAGGGAAGTTTAACCTAATCCTTAAGGGAACATCATATTTTCATCCTATGAGACCATCTTTCTCTAGTATGGTGATTAGTAATAACTGCATGAGTAAACACACATACACACACACACACACACAAAGCAACTTCTGTTTCCCATGGTTGGAAGAGCTAAGAGGTAGCTGCTAGTGTTAGGTGTTAAGAACTGAGTTACTCTCATTTTCAATATGATTCATAAAGCTCCCCAAAGTAGAAAATGTGCATTTTGTACATGAGAATTCTACTATTTCCTCATAATCAACATTTTCTAAACTGTCATTCCTTTAACTTAATAGTTAATGTAGAAGAAACAAATATATACACATATATAAAGCGAGAGAGAGATGAAATTAGGTAAAATCAGATAAAGGTGATAATTTTTATTTCTTTCTAAGGTATTCCCACACTATTAGTAAGCTCTTTTCTGTTCTGCCATGCAACTTGCCTAATGATGGTCTTCCTTGAGTACAAACCAAGAAAGTTTGAGTTCTAAATCTCAAGTCTATAAATCACTGTTTCTGCCCCCTAGGAAGTTGATATGGTTCATTTACACTTCCCCACTTTTTGATATTCACTAAATACTACGTTTAATTTTATTTTGCATGATCCTTTGGGGAAGAGAAACTATAGACTGAACTTTTGAGGATGTGTTCTTGCACTTATGTTTGAAAATTGAGGCATGTGTAATGTACTGTAATCTATAACACTCCCAACCAAATAATTGAACCACCTTTTCAATGGCAGGCTGAGTTAAATCTGAGAGTATTGCCTAGCTTCCTCTGAGGAGCCAGCCCCCAATTCTCAAACCTCTTACCTCACACCAGAAATAGAGTTACCTGTCAAAATGATGAAAACCACTTGCCTAGGATGACCTTCAGAATCCTATATGCATATTTAATCTATATTTTTCCTGGTCATTAGTTAAAGGGCTTTTGGATAGACCATACATTGCAGGAGCTATGAGGGGTAATAAGAAAAACAAAGAGAATAAATATGAGTGAACGGTATAAATAAATTATCTCCTCAACTTAATTCCATTCCCATAACCTTGAAATATTTCCCACAGATCATCTACAATGCTAGAAACTGAGTGCTAATGGTGTAACCCCTATATGAATGCCTTAACAAACCAGGCCTATTGGCACACAGCAAAGGAGAGCATGGGACCAGAACAGGATAGCTTTTGGAATCAGACAGACATGGGAAATACTGTAATCTCAGCTCTTCCATTTAGCCGTTGTGTAACCCTGGGCACACAGTAGTCTGAGCTTCAGTTTCCCCAACTGTAAAATGGGGATAACAACCGCTGCCTCAAACGCCATGAGGATTTTGTGAGGTACCACTACAAGTACCTGGCATGTTATAGACACCCCTTTGATTTCCCACAGATATAAGTGACAGCAAATGCAATCAGACAGCTTGGTATTCCCTTTTCATTTGTTAGACATCATTATTTTTAGAATTATTGCAAGGTATCATTATCACTGGAACACAATAGACATGTGAAACTCAAGAAAGGTGAACCCTGGTTGGAGAGGAAAAGTACATTAAAAACAAACAACAACACAAAATGTTTGATTGCCTATAACAAACCATAAATTCAAAGGAGAGAGCTGACATGACCAAGCAAGATTTTATGGAAGAGCAGGAAATTGAGGGGAGCCTTGAAATAAGGACAAGACATCCTCTTCCCCATGGCTATGTGTTAACAAAGCGGCAGCGGGCATGTGTATCCATCAGGTATTCAGTGAACAATAGAGACTATTTTTGTTGTAGTGCAGACTTTTGCATAGGCAAACAACAGAAGGTAAGATTGAATAAGATAAAGGAGCCAGGGATACTATTATGAGAATCCAAAATTTCAGAGAAATAAATCATGGTTGCTGGAAATCAGAGGTTTTTTTTAAAAAAAAGAAACAATATATAATCCAGTTGGTTTATTAATAGAAGATTGATCTATCAGAGACATCACTGAGTGGATTGAAGAAGAGAGATGCCAAGTGAGGAGGCCACTGTCACAATCCTAGCGTAAAGTGTTGAAAGCCTGAATTAGCATGGTGGCAGTACCATCTTTATGGCATGTCTCCATAAAGATGGAGACAGGAGTGACAGGCATAGAAATGCTCACAGACTTGCATGAAGAAGGAAGAAGGAAAAGATGACACAGCAGCTTCAGGAGTGGCGGACTGAGAGAATGAAGGCACCACCATGAGAAGAAAAGACAACTCTGGAGAGGAAATTAATCTAGGGACAAAAGAGGCAAATTTGGTTTCAGGCAGGTTGTTATCAATGAGACATCCAGAAAGAAAATGGTAAAGTCAGCATGTAAAGATGTGGGCTATTGATAGGAAGGGGAGTCCTGTGCTCAGAAAGGATGGCTGAATCCATAGAAGTTGCAAAGATTCTGATGCAAAGAAACAAAATGAGACCAACACACTGAGCACAGCCCTCCTTGAAACCCAGGCTCATGAAGGAAGTGAAGCCCTCCTAGAAGTCAAAGAAGGAGCAGAGAAACATAGGTGGTGTCATTAAAACCAAGGAGGTGAGTCTCTGGAAGAGAGGTGGTCAAGAAAGTAAGATCCAACAAAAAATCAAAGATGAGAGCTGAAAACAGGCTCACATATGACAAGTATGAGTCTCCTAGAGATCTCCAAAAACTCAAGTCCGAGAAAGTATCAGATGGAAAAAGGAAATGAGGTAAGTAGGAAGAAAGCAGACACCGTGTAAATAGTCCATGCTTCCCTCGGCACTTTTCTAAGAGAAGTCTCTTTCAGATTTTTAACCTGGAATGTAAGAAAACAAGGCTTTAAGAAATCAGGAGAATCTGAAAATACACACTGACGGCAGTGGCACAGGCCCTAATCTTTCTTTTCTGCCCTCCTTGTTTCCATCTGATTTCCTGGTTACCCCACACAACGTCTCTCCACACTTATTTCTAGGCTGTACTTCTCAGCCTCTTTCCTCGCAGTAAGAGAGACTCAGGCCAATCACCCCTTTCCCTTTTGCCTTTTTTTCTCTCTTTTCACTCATATTATAGGGGCAAGGACAAAAGTCAGATTTTACAAGATAATCACAATTTGATAACTGTTCCTCTCTATCTCTTCAAAAGAGGGGCATCTTCCAAAATATACATGAAAATATGGTCAACATCATTAGTTATGAGGAAAATGCAAACTAAAACCACATTGAGATACTGCTTCACACCTTCTACGATGGCTAAAATTAGAAAGATTAGTGAGGATGTGGAACATCTGGAAAACCATTTTGGAAAACAGTTGAGCAGTTTCTTAAGAAGTTAACATACACCTACCACATAATCCAGCCATTCTTCTGCTAGGTATTTACCCAAGAGAAATGAAAGCATATGTCCATACAAAGGCTTGTACATGAAGGTTCATAGCTAAAAACTCAAACTCCTCAAATGTCCAGTAAGTGAATGAACAAACAAATTTTGATATATATCCATACAATGGGATACTATTCAGTAATAAAAATGAATGAAATATTGATAAGTGGAACAACATGGATGAATCTCCAAATAATTGTGCTGAGAAAAAAAAGGCCAGAAAAAAAGACTACATACTGCATATTTCTATTTATATAAAGTTTTACAAAACGCAAACTATAGTGACAGAAAGTAGATTAATGGTTGCCTAGAGATGAAGGAGAAGGGTAGGAGAATGAAAAAAGATAGGAATTACCAAGGAGCATGAAGAAACTTTTGAGGGTGATGGATATGTTCACTATCTTAATTGTAACAATGGTTTCATGGGTATATACAACACTGATCAAATTGCATATATTAAGCATGTACAGTTTATTATATGTATCATACTTCAGTAAAGATATTTTTAAAAGAATAGCCAGATAAATTGGCAAAATTTGAATATGAACCATGTATTAGATGACCTTATCCCTATATCATAAAGCCACCATGGAGGCTAAGGAGTGAGGACCTCTTTTTGGTAAAGGAGGAACACCAGCCAAGCACTCCCATTGTCATCCTATTTTTGAGAGGAAAGTAAAAACTAGCTGTCTTTTTCTCCACAGAATTCCCTTTTAAGAAACGTTTCCCAAGTATGAGCCTGCCTGTACTGTTTCATGTCTAAATCTGTTTGCATTACATAATCCTTTGGGGATAAACAATTTCTGTCTCTGTGTAGCTCCATGAATCAGAGCAGGCCCTGTGGCCCTAGTATGAAGGTATAGAGAGTTTCTCTGACCACTGTCGAGATCCCAGTTCTTTACCCCATGACTTCTACAGCAGCAGACACTCAGGTCTCCCTACATGTTAAAAATATGAGCTTCCTTTCCAAAAATTATTTGCTGCTTTGTGAGTCTCACTCTTAGACAAATCCTGGCCCAGGCATTTATAAAAACAGGTCAGGCCTGAAGGTACCATATCAGATGCTCAGAAGAGTTCCAGAAAAGTAGGGAAAAGGTCAGAATCCCCAACTGGGGATTGGTCTCTCTTCTCAAATCATTAGAGAATAAAATCCTCCAAGGTTTCAAGCCATGGAGAAGAAAAAAAAAAAAAAAAAGCAGATATAAACTTTCTCCATGTATTTAGAATATAAATTACCAGGCTGAGTGCCCATCTCTATATTCCCATCTGGTGTCAAAGCTATGGCTGGCACTTAGATTAAAAATAAAGCATTCAATATGGCATTACAATTATCTTCCTAAAACTGACTATCAAAATATAATCAGAATGAATTAATCTTACTCCCAACTCAAAAGTCACATGTTTTTTCTGCTTTGTATCTTTAAAACTTTAAGAGGCTAAATTTCCTCCAACTGATCACGCACAGAAATATTTAATATGCTGTTCTTTGAAAAAAAAAAAAAAAATCCGGGCTTGGTGGCTCGTGACCATAATCCCCCATACTTTGAGAGGCCAAGGAGGGCAGACTGCTTGAGCTCAGGAGTTCAAGACCAGCCTGGACAACATGGTGAAACCCCATTTCTACAAAATAAATAAATAAATAAATAAATAAGCCAGGTGTAGTTGTGTGTCAGGAGACTGTGATGGGAGGATCACCTGAGTCTGGGAGGCAGAGACTGCAGTGAGCCGAGATCTCGCCACTGCACTCCAGCCTGGGTGACAGAGTGAGACCTGTCTCAAAAAAAAGAAAAGAAGAGTTCCTGAAAGTTGCCTGAAAATCTCAAAGTATTATTTAATGACTTATTCTATTATTTTATAGAAGGTGTAGTGAAATGGTACCATTCACAATTTATACAAATGCAAAATACTCTTCTATATCATTTAAAACACTATAAAATATATTTTACATGCATATACTTTATTCTTCAGAATAAATTTTAACTTTGGGTATTACACATTTATAATCACATATTACTCTATACAGTAAGATGTGCAAAATCGTGTACACTGTTCTTTATGGGCAATTTGAGGGATCTTTCAAGAGAGATTTTGACTAGATAGGACTTTGTCTTTTATACCAACTCAGGACCTAACCTCACTCAGTATGAGACTCCTCTGCAAGCAGCCACTGCTTCTTTACAGGACAGGTAATAGAAAGTAGGGCAAGGATCTTATGCACAGGAAATCCTAGAAAAAATAAGGATGACCTTCACCAAAATCAGCAGAAGTGCCAGGGCAAGATGGCTCCAGAGCTCCCACTTTTCTGAAACCAGAGGGCAGGATTCCTAAGCATATCTCATTAGGTGTTTCAACCTGCAGAATCGTTATTCTGTGCAGTCAGATATTCTGCCTATTGTTTAGACTAATGCTTTCTAGGTCATTTCCTTCAGATGGATCTAATGATGATACTTTTCTCCAAAGAAAAAACTACAGTATCTGTTCTTCCCGTTATGTAATCAATGCATGCTGGTTTTTACCATTACATCTACATAAGTTCTAGTCCACTCTGTGATTATTAATTCTCTATATTATTATACTTTAAATATCCTTTCTTCTTTGGCCCTACTTTCTACTGGTTTTCATCTTTCATTACATCAGTAAAGAAAATTTACCCCATTATCCATAAACTGAAGGCATTTTTACATTCCCTTTATCTCAAATTTTTTAAATAATCTCAAACACAGGAACATGATAACATCCACTATCATCAGTATCAAAAAACATTGTTCTTTGAGTTCTGGTTAATGAAATGAGGGAGAAAACAAAAACAAAAAAGTACATCTAGAAAGTAGGAGACAAAATTATATTATCTGTAGTCAATATGACGGCATATCTTTAAAAAAAGAAAAAAGAAAGAAAAGAAAAGAAAGTAGAGAGAGAATGAATCACCAGAAATGCTACTAAAGCTAAATAGGAAGTTGAGTCAGTAAGCATTTTTATAAATTGACAATAATCACACCAGAAAACATAATGAAAAGATGGCCTCACTGTAATCAGTTTATAGTAGCCGCAGAAGGATGAGTACTTCATCCTCATATACAGAATTTACTCCAAGTGCACTCATTTGGCCTACCGAAAAGTCTTTTACACTCTTCTCTCACTGTAGCCTAGACCACTGTAAGGTTGTCCCCTCCGAAATGGGTACAAAAAGTCCTACCCTCCCAGGAATCCCCTCTTTGGCCTGGAGTAGACTCGAATATTTTAAAACAAAATAATACAATATCTAATAATTAAAGAACAAAAATCCTACTGAATTTGACCAACAAATTCATTGTCTAAAACAGGAGATAGTGAAGTAAAAATGGATAGCCAACAGAAGAACTACTATAATATTTCCACATTCATCAGCAGCACTAACTATAGTGAATACACAGTTATATATTAGAAAAAATAAAAAACCCACCTTGTCATTCTCCAAACACTCAGACCCCTCCTGATCACTAGTTCACACAGCAGAGAAAAAACCTGAGTTAGAAAACTAATGGCAAAAACTGCAATTACTTTTGCACCAACCTAATACCTACTAGTAGTTTTTTAAGACTTGATGGGACCCTAAAATACCAAATCTATGTCTCAGCTCCAAAATAAAACCATCCCTAAGGCAATCCAAAAATAAGAAGGCTTACTCTTTTCTGAAGTCCTCTAAAGTTTATTTTCCCCCACATCAGTGTTATACACTTTACAGCAACATTCTCCAATGAGGTTGCTAACATGCAGAACAAGCAACATTCTCTAAACCCCCTTCCCACCAGTGCGGCTCACCCAACAACCATTTCCACTTCTCCTTCTTCCTAGCTAATACAATTCTAGTTTCATTCACCTTTCTAAGTTGTCATGTCCTCCAGAGGCTGGGCTCCCCGTCAGATCCAGAATGAATTATGATGGGTCAAGACTAATCACGCTGATCACATTCCCATGACCAAGTCATTGGTTTAGGCATGAACATGTGATACAACTATGGCCTATAAGATATGAAGAGTACTTTCTAGAGAGGTTTCCTGAAGCTTAAAGAAGAACGAGACAGGTATAATTTCCTGCTCATGTCTCTGGATGTAGTTATACAAAGACAACTGCAGCAGTTCAGAGTATCACATCTTGCAACCATGAGGGAAAACTGAAGAGAATTTCTGAGACACTGAACTAGAGCCTTGAAGTCATTGAGCTGCTAGATCAAAAGCCTCTTTTGGGCCTTTTTGTTATGTGAAATAATAACTGTCTCCAGTGCTTAATCTGCTTCTACTTGAGTTTTCTGTTACTTGCAACCAAAAACTTCCCAATAATGTACCATCTAGGTGGCCAGCTAGAACCCACTCCACCTGTAGCATAAGTCTCTGACAACAGAGACTTATGATAGACAAAACTAACCGATCTGTAAGAGGACATTTCCTTATTGCCAGACTAGCTCTTTACAAACAGAAGCCACTACTGATTACCTAGAAACTATTCTGTCTTTGGTAGAAATTACATTGAATTTCCCTTTTTTTGAGATGAGTACTTCTCACATAAATTTAATGTTAATATTTAATTTGAGGGGAAGATAAAAAATTATTAATATCATAGTTTTACCAGTTTTAAAATGGTAACAACTTAATCTTTATCTCTCTCTGATGAAGCCAGACTAGAAGAAATAGTCTTAAACCAGAGGGACCTAGTTCACATATAGAGATGAATTTCTTAAGAGAAAGGATTACAGTGAAAAAAATTCTCCAGGGAAAATGTGGAATCTCCTTGATGAAAGTCTTTAAAAATAGATATTTCATGTAGCTGTGAAGCCTTAGGCACTATATTTGGATTACATGACAATTCAAAAATCCCTGCCAGACCTATCTAGAGAGAAAACTCAGAAAGACAAATTTAGAAAAACATGTAAGTGCTAAAATAAAACAGAAGTAAAAACTTCTTAATCTCAAACTCTGGAACATATCTATCATATAACTACGTAAACCAGCTGTTATAGAAAATGCACTTCATTATCTATGGAGCAAAAAGATAAACACTCTGATCAAAGATCCTACTATGTCTCAATTTCCATAAAATCCTGACAGTGTCATTAAGAGACTTATTTGGCCAGAAAATATCCAGTGACTAATTTAACTGAAAATTAATTCATTTAATTAAAAACGATAAATGAAAGCACTTACTAGATTAAAAAGAAATTGTATACACTTATCAGAATAAAACAGTTTCTGCCCTATTGCAATCTCATAACTAAGAGAATAAATTTTTATGCCATATTTTAGATTAAAAACTTTGCTGTTCAAGAGTAGTGCTGAATATAAACCCTCTTCTTAAAAATACAATTTGAAATATTTAAGATTTACTGCTATAGGGCATTAAATCACCACTCATATTTATAATGACCAAAATTTGCAATATTAATGTTGAAAAGCAAATGCAAATAAGAGTTCACTACTCCAGAGAAGTCACAAGGTTTACTGACATGCAATAGACAATGGGTCTTTGATTTAGAAACTAAGACACACAGGCTGGGTGCAGTGGCTCACACCTGTAATCCCAGCACTTTGGGAGGCCAAGGCGAGTGGATCATCTGAGCTCAGGAGTTCAAGATCAGCCTCGGTAACATGGCAAAACCTCATCTCTACCAAAAATACAAAAAATCAGCCAAGCATGGTGGCACACACCTGTAGTCCCAGCTACTTGGGAGGCTGAGGTGGGAGGATCACTTGAGCCTGGGAGGTGGAGTTTGCAGTGAACCGAGATGGTGCCACTACACTCCAGCCTGGGTGACAGAGTGAGACCCTAGACCAAAAAAAAAAAAAAAAAAAAAAAGAAAGAAAGAAAGAAAAAGAAAAGAAAAGAAAAAGAAACTAAGACACAAAGATCATGATCTGGTTAACTGCTCATACAAGAGCAGGACATGGAGGGCACTAATGGTATGGTAAAAAGTCTGTGAGTCTCAGAAATACAGCCTACTGCTATGGTGCCTTTAGCTTCTGTACAAACTAGAAAAGTTTCCAAGTTATTGTAGACCCACAGATGTCTAGCTTGGGGAGCAGACAGTTCTGCACACATTAGAAAATAATGTCTCTCCACCTACTATCACTGTACAGTGTACATCTTGCACTATGATATGCAATGGCCCCACACTTGCCTTCAGGAGCCTCACGCCCAGTGGCAGACAGGAATTCTCTTGTCTTCTAGGAATGGAAGAAAGTAGGTTAAGTCTCAATCTTAACAGACTCAAGTATCAAGCCCCTCCTTAATTCCAGAAAAGTTGGAAGCAGCTAAGGTTCCATTAAATTAGGCCCTATTCTCAAGAAACAGAGAAAGAGAAGGGGAAAAAAAAAAACTCCAGAGAAATCAAGTGATCAAGGCTTGTAGCTTCTTTTATTTCAGAAGTAAAATATCATTTTGTATTAGTCCATTCTAACGCTGCTATGAAGAAATACCTGAGACTGGGTAATTTACAAAGAAAAGAGACTTAATGGACTCACAGTTCCACATGACTGGGGAGGCCTCAGGAAACTTACAATCATGGTGGAAATCACCTCTTCACAGAGTGGCAGGAGAGAGAATGAGAAGTGCAAAGAGGGGAAAAGCCTCATATAAAACCATCAGATCTCTTGAGAACACTATCATGAGAAAGCAAGGGGGTCTAATGATCTAATGATCTAATCCCCCCAACCCCCTCTTCACCTCCTACTAGGTCCCTCCCTCAACACACAAAAATTACAATACAAGGTGAGATTTCGGTGGGGACCCAGACCCAGACCATATCACATGTCTTCACTTTTTAAGCAGTTTTTCATAGCATAGACTTCAACTTTATTGAAAGTATATTAGTTTATCAATATGCATGATTTTTACCTACATAAATATTAATAAAAATGCTCTGTACTTTACAAAGGAGGGCCTAGAATTACAAAACAAAGCTATAAAAGGGATTATCATTACATTAACTATTTTGAAAAGAATGGCTTCTTTTGTTTGTTTAAATTTTGACTTTGAAGATTTCTATTAAAAACAGATTATAACTAGCTATAGCCAAAGCTTGGCTTGACTTACGGTTGGCTAAGAAAATAATGTATTAAGTAGCCTTCTAGAATGAAAACACAGAATTAGCATCCACTCAAACTAAACATACCAACTCAGTATTATAAACAAATGAGAAAATGATATTTGCTGTTTAAAATTAACAATATATGTAATAGGAAGCTGTTTTGATCCTGAAAAAGAAAAAAAAAAAGTCAAAGCTTGAATATAAAGAAAAATTATGCAAACACATCCACACTCCTACATATTGATCCTAAAGTCAAGCCTTTGGTACTTTGAAGTAAAATAAAACATAAATCATTTTTGTTTATTGTGACTGGTTATGCTAATACCACTATAATTTCTATGAAAGCCTTTCATGAGCCAACAGGCAAAAATATTGCAGATTTTCTGTAGTGGGATAGAGATTCTGCCAGCAAAGAAGCAGGGTTGATGAGAACAGATGTTTGAATGTGAAGCATCACCTGCTCTGACTTCTGACCCCAGTCTTTTTTAACTACAGGACTTTTCTAGGTAATTACAAGATCAACCTACCAAGGTTAGCAGCGTAGGGTTTTCAAAAACACCACCATCTGTCACAGTCATATGAGAAAACCAAAGTCCCACTAAGCAAATCGAGAAGACTAGGCAGTGTCCACATAACAATGTTATCAGCAGTTCATTGACCAAATTAGGAGCTCTGTAGGGCGTCAACCAAAAACTGATGGTACAGGCTTTGGAGGCAGGGAGCTTTTAAGTCTGAATCGCAGTTTCAGACCCTAGTTTCACCACCCACAAGCTGTGAGAGACCATGGGCAAATTACTTAACCTCTCAGTGCCTTAATTTCTACACCTACAAAATGGGGGATAATATAGTACCTACCTCATAAACTCTTATCAGAATTAAAATTAGATAACACATATAAAGTACTTTATAAATACTGCCTGGCATATTATACATACTCAATAAATGTCAGCAATTATTATTACCATCAGTAATGGTGGCTTCTCCTTTACTCCTTTGATCCAGAAATCCCACTTCTGGAAACCCACCCTAGAGAAATAATCCAAACTACAGTAGAAGCACAAAAAGATTTATTACAATGGTATTTACAATGGTAAGAAGTTAGAGAAGCCTAAGTGTATACCAATAAGGAAGCAGTTGAGTAATTTCTCAAATATCTACTTAATAAAATATTGCTCTATCACTAAAAAACATATTCAAAACATAAATGTAAAGAATTAAAACAGGCAGGGCGCGATGGCACATGCCTGTAATCCCAGCACTTTGGGAGGCTGAGGGGGGCGGATTGCCTGAGGTCAGGAGTTCATGAGCAGCTTGGCCAACATGGTGAAACCCTGTCTCTATTAAAAAATACAAAAATTAGCTGGGCATGGTGGCGGGTGCCTGCAATCCCAGCTACTTGGGAGGCTGAGACAGGAGAATCACTTGAACCCAGGAGACAGAGGTTACAGTGAGCCTAGATCGCGCCATTGCACTCCAGTCTGGGACAGAACGAGACACCGTCTTAAAAAAAAAAAAAAAAAAAAAAAAGAGAGAGACAGAATTAAAATAAATAAAAAAACAAATCAAATATAAAGCATTATAGGGCAAAATGACAGTATGTTTATAGAATTATACAAAGAAAAACAACAAGATTTAAATCTACATATGTATATTTTTATAATTATGTAAAATTATATTTAAAATGCATACCGTTTTTAAAAAGGTGAAGCTGGGCACAGTGGCACATGCCTATAGTCCCAGCTATTCAGGAGGCTGAGGCAAGAGGATCATGTGAGTCCAGGAGTTTGTGGCTATAGTAAGCTATGATCGTGCTACTGCAATCCAGCCTCAGCAACAAAGCCAGATCCTGTCCACCCACCCGCCAAAAAAGAAACAAACAAACAAACAAAAAGACCAGCAAGCAATACACCAAAAATGTAACAGTAGAAGTGACAGGGTAATAAGATTTGAAGGAATATTTCTTGTTTTCTGGATCTATCATGGAGTCATATTATTTTTATAATTTTAAAATTAGTTTACTTTAAAATATATTTGACTTGCTGTAGATTTATTTTAACATTCATTAAGTAGAATTACTAAAATGGTAACAAAAGTTATGGAAACCCTGACATCAGTCTTACCACCTCAAGAGTTATCCACTCCCATCACATCCTCTCCCTCTCTTTCAACAATGGCCCACACTCCTGGGGTTTCATCTTCACAGCTCTGTCTCAAGCTTCCCAATTGACCCTCTCCCCTCATACTTCTTTCTTGTTAGTTCACATCAATCCTCCATATAGTTTAGAGGAGCAGGATTACTAAAGCATGGACTTTGTGCCATTCCTATACAGTAGCTCTCCAATATATACAGAATATGGCCCAGGCTCCTCGGCACGGCTTCAATAATAGTGCTAACAGTAGTTCCAGCAGCATCTCCCACTCTCCTCACCTGTGTGTATCCCAAACCCCAGGCCATGGCTCTTCAACAGGGGGACCTAGCATACTGGTATATTTTTGTCATTATAAGTTATGTCACAAGCAATTTGTTATCCATAATGGTTCAAGTACCTTAGTTGTGAATTATTTATTTTTTTAAACTACCTAGAAAAACATCAGTTTTATTCCTATAATCTCTTCCCATTTACCTGTATTAAAAATGAGGATGGAATTTATGCTGAAACATTGCCCGTAACTCTGTGTTTCCCATGGAGGCATGATACAAATAAAATCTTCTGTCACATGAGTCACAGTGGAAAGGGATCCTCCAAACCAGAGCTGCTCACGAAGTAGCATCACTGTAAAGTGCTCTCCACCTGCAAAGGGAGCAAGCAGGCTGCCTTGCTTCAAATTATGGCTGGCAATTAAATTTTAAAAGCCACCTTTTCTCCTCATAAAAAAGCAAGGAGAGGAGGATAGAGGAACTCTAGAGACAACCAGAGACTAGGAGATAAATCTTTTTAGAATCATTCTCCTCCATCAAGATGGAGACAGTATCTCAGCAGGTTAAAGGCCAAGAATTTCATTTTCCACTCCCGGTGCTGATATAAAGTTTCTTTTTCAAATAAATATACTTAACATTAAAAAACAGTTAATTTAAAAATAATGTTAAGTATATCAAAACACAAAGCGTACTTGAATATGGAAAAAAATAATGAATGAGCTTCTAGAATGATTACCGTTGGGGAAAGCCTACTCCTGACAAATAAGACTACCTGCCTTCTTCCAATGGTACCTGCATTTTATTTCCTCTGTACCATTTCCATATTTTTCCCTCAACCTCTAATGTCATCTTCCCCTCCTTCCTCCACCCAATCGCTGTCTACAGAAATGCTAGGACACAACTAAATGTCAGTTCCTCTTCAAAATTATCCAAAATTCTCCAAGCTCCTTCAGTCAGGCCATTGCACACTTGTAGGTGGCAGGCATCTTGTAACTCTGCTATTTTTTTAAAAATGCTCATCTCTCCAAGTAGACAGAATGCTCCCTGAGGGTACAGAATGCACCAAGTCATTTTTAGACATCACACAGAGCATAACACTGCTTTTCACAGGTGCCAGACTATACAGAAAATGTTGGCTTAATTGAACCGAATTTCTTAACAACCTGTTCAGAAGATGCAGCAAGGTCAGCACTCAGGTTCCTACATTCCCGTACAAAAAGGTCTTCAAGTACAGGCATAGGAAAGAGAGTTTCATTGAAAAAAAAATTTTTTTTGCAGAAACTTTAATGTGCCACATTAAACCAAAATAATCAGAATCTTCTCTTAAACCATAAGGCACTTAGCCACACAAAATCCCTAGGCCTCTTGTACATCATAATGTGAAAGTCGAATATTTACTAACAGCAGCTATAATGTCTGAAAAGCAGATCATTCACTGTGCCACTCATTATTTATTTACTCAGATGTGTATCTTATTTCAGAAGAATCTAATGAAACTTACATAAATACATATAATACAAGCTAAAATGACATATCTAAGAGAAGAGAAAAATGGTGATATGGTTTGGCTGTGTCCCCACCCAAATCTCATCTTGAATTCACACGTGCTGTGGGAGGGACTGGGTGAGAGGTAATTTGAAACATGGGGGCAGGTCTTTCCCACACTGTTCTCATGATAGTGAATAAGTCTCACAGATCTGATGATTATATAAGGGGAAGTTTCCCTCCACAAGCCCTCTTCTTCTCCTGTCTGCCACTATGTGAGACACGTCGCCTTTCACCTTCCACCATGACTCTGAGGCTTTCCCAGCCACGTGGAATCGTAGGTCCATTAAACCTCTTTCTTTTGTAAATTGCCCAGCCTCAGGTATGTCTTTATCAGCAGTGTGAAAACAGGCTAATACAAATGAGATAAAGGAAAATTGAGTGTAGGAAAGATAAGCTTTCCTAGGAGTGAGGTTCACGTACCAGATGACTGTATTCCATAAAAGTCTGCACATTCGCTAGAGGTAGGTCAGAGGTTTGGCTCTTAATACTTGTAGCAGCCAACAAACCCAGGATGGCCCAATCAGTTACACAATTCAGCCTCCTTAAGATAAATAGGTAATAGAGTAATGTTTCTCCCTCAGTCCTCATTAAAATGATACTATATAATATAACAAATGATTTTTCAACAACATTCTTGCAGTTGATTTCTCAGAGCTGAGGAGACTATTCCTCCAAACAACCCTCATAGGCAAATGACAGCAAACAATTCAATAAAAGCAAATGATGGAGAGGAAAGCAGGAGGGCCAAGCAAGGGGTTCAGATACACAGTTTCTTGCAGATCTAAATGTATCAAAACCAGATTTTATTCTATCTAGACTAACCTGAAATCCAGAGGCTTCATGTATCCACTTGTCTCTGAAACTACAAAGAAAATTTGATATGCATGTCCTTTTTTCTGGGGAATATGTCTGTAGTTTCATAACATTCTCAAAGAGCAGCATGACTCAAGAAAAGTTAAGAACCACTGATCCAAAGAATCAGACTATATATATATATTCTTCAGGCAACCCTCCATAAGCAGTTTATTTTCTGAGCTTCTGAGAAGTGCTGAGCCTCAAGACTGCAGTCCCTGGCAAGCGCCTGAAGTATGGCTTCTCCCTCATGCAAAATGTAGAACTCTAGGCTTTAACCACTGGCCAAGCTGTGTGTCAATTGTCAAGATACATAAGACCTTTAATAAAGTAATGCTCATGAACATATGGAGCACATAACAACTATTCTTCTAGCTAGGCTTCACCCATAAACATTGATAGAGGTGCCAAAGGATTTAGTGATACTTCTTCTAGATAGTATTAAAAAAATAAAAAACAACAACAACAAAACACCTTTTGCCTGTAAATAAAAATTACAAGTAAGCATAAAAACAATGATTTTCCTAGATAAAAATCATTTTTATCTTAAAATAATCTTTCTACATCAATTTACATAACGAGCTCCTTTTTACCTTTTTGTTGTTTTGATCTTGTTATATAAGAAAACAATCACCGCCATACCTTTAGACACATACACACACAGTGAACCATCCACACACAGTATCATGGTTAGAATCAAGGGAGGAAGCTGGCCTGTAGGACCACTGAGATAAGGCTCTTTAAAATCTCATCCATCTAGAAGAAGACACAGCCCTACAGAGTCTGGTCCTCAGCATAAAAAGTCCAGAGACATATCTTTGCCAAAGAATCCACAGTTAAATATGCTCAAGAGGAACTACCTCATGGTAACCCAAATCTATAAGAGGCTGAAGTACAAATCAGAATACCAACTTACTAATTAATCATAGAGAATATTCCTTTTGACTGTAAGAAAATTTACACCTGAAGCCACGACACAGTTTTCTCAAATATCTGGATAACTGAAATCCTGAATTAGTAATCAGAAGTCCACTGAAAGTTAGAACCTTGAGATATAGAGAGTTTGGGAGATACCTAATAAATTATCCTTGCACTACATACATCTTCATAGTGATCAAAGCTGTGGCTCGCACGGGAAGAGTCTCTCTCCCTTGAATATTGCTGCCCCAGCACTGCAGACTTCTTGTCTTCTTGGCCTTTCCTCTTCCATATCCTTCTCTCCATTAGGTACTTCTCTAGACAGGGTATAATACAACTGATGAAGACACACCTTACACACATTATTATCCCTGTTTTCTAGATAATAAACTCCCAGATAAAGTTGTTTTAGCAACTTGTCCAATGTTGCAACTACTATAAAGCAGAGCACAGATTCAAAGTCAGATCTCAAGTCAAAACCTATGCTTCTAATCTTAAAGTAAACAATATCTTCAAGGTGTTTTTTCCTGGGCCTTCCTACCTCCCAATCTGATTTAAATGTCCCTCCTCTGTGTTACCATAACACTCTAAGTGTACCATGACTATAATTTTTGGTATAGAGGTCTATCTCTCTCATTTGACTGAAACTTTTTGAGGATAGGGGTTATATTTCATTCACCCTTGTATCCCCAGGGCACCATCTATCTAGGTAAATATTCAAGCCAATTTGTCCAGTGGTTTCATATGGAGATCAACAAACTGAAGGCCTTGAACTAGCCACATAGCCTTAGGAAGGTCACAACTTCTCCAGCTATCAGCATCTCAGCTTAAAAGAAAAAAAAAAAGGTGGGGGATGAAATTAATATACACAGATGAAATGGATATATAAGGATATACAAGGTAATGTCTCCTCTGCATCTAAAGAGCACTACAATTATAGATGGGCCCTAGTTTTTGATGGCCTACCTTATTAGTGTGAGTTATTAGAAATAAAATTAAACTCCTCATTTATCTTCTGTACCATTCTAGAGACAGAATATACATAAATAATAGAAAGTTCAGAAAAAGCTTCCTCTTTTGTGACAGGAGCTAACATCATCTATACTAAAATCAAACAGTGGCACCCTCCTCTGGTGAATGTTAAAGGAGCTAAACAACACACAAGAATTCGATGGTAGGATTTTGAATGATTATACATAAAGAAAAAGCAAGAGAGAAACTACCTAATATTATCCATCACCATTATACTCCCAATAGCAACTAAGTAACTCCTGTTGTAGCACTCCCCTTATTTTGCCCTAAAACAAAGCCAAAATGAACTAACTGGCTACATACGGTAAGAGATTGTGAACAGAACAAGTATTCTATTTAAGAGTACTGATAATATCAATTATTTTGCAAACAGTATGCTTTTTAATGTAAGGCACAAAGAAAAGTATTTCATGGTTTGGCTAACAATGATCATCTTTTCATTTGTTGTTAAAAAATTTAATGACAAGCCACATACGTGTAAAATACTTTTAGTAAAATGAAAGCATTTATCGTGTCCCTTTTCTGGAGGGTACCTTTACCACAAGATAGTACTAGAAAATTTTCAACCTGAAAAGTGTTTTGGTCTGCACATTTCAGGTTTTACAGTATCAACTTAAAAGAAAAAAAATTTAAATCACCCAATCACTTACACTTTTTTAACCCAAGGCTAAAATTATGCCAATGCATCACACCCAGACAACCACAACTCAAAATTTCACCACATTACTATTACAACCAAATCTTTAATAAAATTAAAACTGCTTTCTAAGACCAGAAGCAGATTATTACCAGCCACCAATTTTAATATAAAAATATATAATAAATATAAGCTTATTAAATGATTTACAAAGGAAGGAATCACAGCTTCCTTCACCCTCACTGAATTTAGGCACAAAAAAATGAAAATACAGATAGTCTACTTCAAGCCAAGAAGACAAATCAGCCGTTATACTGGCAACTTTGTCATTATGGCATGTTTTTGCCCATGTACACAGCCTCTTTTCCCTCAATTAATTTTACATCTTTCACTTACTCTGTGACCAAGGGGAGGGGATCCCAACATTACCCAAGAGGTTACAAATTTACAACCAGTGAGAAACTTGCATTCTGAAAAAACAGAATATAAAAAAAGCTAGGGTGGATGGAAAATGGCAAAAACTGATTTCAGTTCTACCAAATGAGTTTTCCTACTAAGTTTGTCATTCTTGATAAAGTTGGTTCCACAAGGCAGGTAGGCACAGTAGCATGAAAAGATTAGCAGAGTGGTGGGTGAGGAATGCAGATGAGATATCCAGTTGAAAGCTTTCTCAATGTTTACCCAAAACAAAGGCCAAAGAACAAGCAAATGATTGAAAAAGAATGGCAGTCCCTGCAGTTCCCTACAGCCTACCCAGAGATCAGAGGGCAGAGAAGAAAGTTGGGGGAAAACTTGTATGGGAGTTCAGGGGAAGGGTGTAATCAAAAACAGGAAGGGGTTAAGAATAAGAAAAGTATGCCGCCAAAAGGGAAAACAAAGAGTATGCGGCAAAGAACCCGTTACAAACTGCCAAATTGAGAGATGGGGTGATTGGTCCAGTGTTCTTTGGAGCATGGCGCTAGAGCCACATTAGCCTCTCACTTTGCCTGGGCCAATGCGCAACGATCAGAGCCAACCCTTGCCTAACCTCCAGGAAATCTGGGCCTCAGCGCACAACCCGGGTGCTGCTGAAATGTGGGAGAGGGAACTGAACCGGCCTCTAGCTATCTCCTGTTTCCAGATGAACCACAAACAAAGGAATCTAGAAGCAGGGCGACTTCTGCACCCCCAAGCCCGCCAGGGCGCAAGGGTGAGGTCAAGGCACCGCCTCCTTTGCGGGCATAGCCACCTCTGCAAAGGCCAGAGACATCTAGGTCCTGCTCTGAGATCCTGGTAAAAACAAGCGGCCAGCGAGGCGCTCCTGTCAATTGGCCCGATTGCACTTGTAAAGTTGATAGAGTTGGAAAGAAGCGCAGAGCAGCCCCTCGGATTCCTCCCTAGAGTGAAGGCGATGGGAAGGAGTCACAGCTTCCTTCACCCTCAATGAGCTCGCTCTGCAGGTATAGTCTCTTTTCCTAATGAAGCATAAAAGATGTTGTCTTCCTTCTCTGTGCCTAGTTCAACTCAAACCCTAGAACAAGGGCACTGGGGTCTGGGACCAAAGTTCACTGGAGATACCATTAATTCTCCTTGCTAAGCTAGCACAGTGTTTGCTGGGTTCCAGCCTTGGGAACCTCGTATTAAGTAGCAACAAATATGCTGCGGATGACTCTCCTTTCCCTAAAGTGGACCCTCAGCCCCAAGAAGTCTGGATCGAGCAGTGCTTTTGGCAACTTGAGCCGCATTTGTCCAGCCAGGTACCATGGTGTCATCACCACGCCCCTCGCACCCAGATCCTCTCACGCTGCGCACACGCTGTCCTGTTTATACACACACACACACACACACAGACACGCGCGCGCGCACACACGCACACGACATATACACAGACACAAATACAAAGCCCCGGGTAGCTCCTACCTCTCCCCCGTGCCCGTCGAAGATCCCGAAGATGGACGGGTGCGTCTTGTTGGCCAGATCCGTGAGAACTTCGAAGCGGTCCTCCATGTGGTCTCTTCGGCCCTGGATGGAATACACCGCCACGTTGTGGCTCTTGAACTCCCAGGTCTTGGAAAATTCGGCCTCCAGCACATCAAGCCCCCCGAGTCGATCGTTCTGCATGATCTCGGCTACCTTGCCCTTCACCATTTTCACAGCGTCCCGGCTGGACTTCACGATGGTCTTCACCTCGTCAGTGTGGAAGAAGTAACTCCACAGAGCCAAGCTGATGCACAGCAGGAAAAGCGTCTCGGGTCTCAGCAAGAAGTAGCGCATGATGCGACCCAGCAGAGACAGCAAAGTCATTGTATCCTCTATCATTTATTATCGCTAGAGCCTCAACCACCACCAGCGACGCGCGCCCCGAAGGCTCGCCGGGTCCGGGAGCACTGCGGGGACAGCCAGCCGGGAGGGAGGTGGAGCAGTGCCCGAGGGTGGGGGCGAGGCTCGCGGAACCCAGCCGGAGGCAGCCGAGCAGGCGGCTCCGAGCGGGCAGCGCGAGCACAGGCAGCTTCCCTTTTGTCTCCCCGCCTCGGCGGCCCGGAGGCCCGTCCCTGCCGCCCGCGCCGCCTCCCCTCCTCAGCCCCTTTGTGAGACAGCGGCGGCAGCGGTAGCAGCAGCCGCCTCAGCAGCAGCCGCGGATGCCCCGATTGGGCAAGAGGAATCAAGTTAAAGTTGCGCCGGGCGGGTCTGCCGCGGTGAGCGGGAGAGTTCAGGGGCGCCAGCGCCCGCGCGGTCCCTCCGGGGGTGCCCCTCGAGATTCCCGGGAGCGATCAGCAGGTGAGGCGCAGGGCTCCACAGCCCGGCGGACAAGGGATGCAGGTCCCCTCGGTCGCCGCCGCAGGGGAGCGCGGAGATGGCCGAACGTTCCAATTCCTTCACACACCCCCTGGGGCCCCAGAGAATAAAAGTTTTGCGGATGCCTGGGCAGAGGCAGGGGTACGCAGAGCCCGGCGACGCGGCACGATCAGTACTGAGCCGCAGGCGGCCAGCGGGGCTCTGCCTGCCTCTCCCCAGGCACCTCCCAGCTCCGCTCGGCTCGGCTTGGCTCGGCTCCGCTCGGCTCGGCTCGGCTCGGCTCGGCTCGGTGCCGCTTCACTCGCGCGCTCCCTCCTCGCGTCCCGGCTCGCGCGCGCTCCGCCCCGCGCGCGCTCACCCCGCCCCGTCCCGCCCCTTAAGTCGGGACTCAACACTCGGAGGTGTTCCCACCGAGCTGTCAGAGGCTGAGCAAGTTCCGCGGCCGCCGGTGCGTGCTCGCAGCCCCAGGCGGTCCAGGCCAGCCAAGGGGGAGAAAAGAGGGAGGTCAGCTATCTAGCTCTTGCGAATGGTTGTTCCTTCCCCCTGTGCCGGCTCCTAAGACAAGCTAATACTGACCCTGGTAGTCTTAGCGTTGGTTTTCCAGGAGCTACTGCTGCTCACTGGGAAGCCGAGAGTTGCACGTGAGCGTTCCCCCCTTCGGCGGCAGCACTGTAGTGCGGTCCCCTCTTCGCCAGGCATAAGGCAAGCGAGAAGGGACGCACTTCTCCCGGCTTGCAAAGCGATAGGGAGACGACCTGGCCGCTGGCCGCGGTCTCGGCGTTCAGCAACAGAGGCCTTCCCGGCTCTCTCAAGAGTCGGGGAGCTAGCCTGGGTCTAGCGACCTTCTTCCTCCCGAAAACAGCAGAAAGGGGGGACTCGAGAGAATGACCTCTGTTTCCCCAAGGAAGTGCACTCTGACGATAACCTCGGGAGGGACGAGAAAGGCCGCTCTTTCTGAGAGCGGCCGCCGCCCCTGGAGCAGGGGACTCAGCGGCCACGAAGGCCTTGCCTGCTCGCAACCTTTCCACGGGGAGGCACGAAGCTTCCGATGGGGGCCCCCGGGCGCACCTGACTCTTCTACGGGGCGAGGGCTCTGACTCTGCGGTTCAGGTTTGAAGGTCCCTTGGAAGCTCGGAAGTGGTGGTCTCCTTCCACCTCCTCGGTCATCGCAGGAAGAAGGCTCAGTTGGGGGCGGGAGTCTGGATGAGCGGAGAGTAGCCGCCCTGGAGAAGAGTGCGGGCTTGCAGGAGCCGAGGAGGATAACTCGAAATGTGGGCAGGCAGGTGTTGGTGGGTCTTGAAGGTGGGAAGGCACGAGAAAAGAACAATGTCCGCGTCCGCTTAAAATACGGAAAGAAGTGAGCTTTGAAGGAAAATACTCATTTTCACTACCCCTGTCCAGGAAGAAGAGTGCTGATCTGCTTCTTCCAGTCCGCTGGGCTGAAGAGCAGAGAGGCTGCTTGATCCCAGCCAAGCCAGTGTCTGTCACCCAACAAACACTTCTGCCTTGATGTGATCCCCATTCCTTTTCTAAAAATAAAAAATAAGAAGTCCTGGAAGGAAATACACTAAAATGTTCCCAGTGGTTAATCATTCATACAGTAGTACATTATATGCCGCTTTCATTTTCTGCTTTAGACTTTTGTCTATTTTCCATAACTTTTCTAAAGTTTCCACAAAAGCTATATATTTCCACCATAGGCAGAAAAAAATGAAAATGTAAGCATTTGAATGGCATATACAATATAATCTCAATAATATAAACATGCGTACAAAAGACAGGAAGGAGATAAGAACTGCTAACAGTATGTTATTTTTCACAACTGGGATATAGTCTCCTGTCCTGCTTTACATTTCAGGTATTTTCATCTGATAAATCGAGAAAATAAACAGTTTAAAATAAATTCAGTCATTCTGTCAAGAGGTTCCAAAATGAGATAATGAATTAAAGAACCTTTAGGAACTAGAAAGAAAAGTAATGCATAAGTGTTATTTTGAAGATAAGTTTACAACATTTCTTACTGTAAATTATCAAATCACTCTTGGGTGCATTGTCAGTCTTTCTGTACATGAATCCGTTTCACTGTGGCAAAGGCAACTTGCAGATAAGCTGATAAAAATTACAGAACTACAAATCAAACTGGGCCCTGGAGTAGCAAGCAGTAAAATTCCAAACCCAAAGGTCCATCCAGTCTGTCCACTACGTTCCTATATTGATGAGAGCAGAACAGACACTCATGAGAGACATGACTTCTTCCCCCATAACTAAGTAAAGAAGAGAGATTACCATACTGATGATCTCCCTGGAGGTTTCATAGCAAGGCTTGATTTGATGAATTAATTAATAAATCTAAATATCCTGAAGATTTGGTGGAAATATGCTTTGACATTTACATCTAAGTGTTCATCTGTGAAAATCAGTAAAATATTTTTTCATGCAGACCCTATAGGCATTTTCTTATTAAAAATTCATGTGGTTTATGTGGCAATTTCCAAAAATGCCTAAATAAACTCTGTTATAGTTTACTGTTAATTTTAATATATTACAAAAAGAAAAAAGACCTTCCTCTAGTGGCAAACTAACATTTGCATATTCGTGAGGATTATAAAGGTGTTTCATGTATGGCAATGTTATTTTCATTCTCCTAACAATCCTCTGAGGAAGATAGAAGTTATTATCTCTGTTTATGAGGAAAGTGAAGCACAAAGATGTTAAGTGAATATCACTGTTCAGCAAATAAGAGGTTATATATTCAAACTCAGTTCTTTTGATTACCAGTTCAATACTCTAACATCCATTATTGCCCAGTGATACTGAGATGATTACTCTAATTTTTATGCTTCTCCACTAATATTTCACTAGATTTCTGTTACAGAAATCTCAAAAAGAATGCATGTATTCTTATTCCTCAATTCTGTTTTTAGCCTTTGGGATAAGCACTTCACCATGACTACCTCACCCATTGAGAATACCTGTGGGGCAGAAAACGGGTGCAAGTAAAGTGTACTTCTTTAATAAACACCTAAGAGATCTGTTGCTAAAGTAAAATAGTGTTAAAATTTCACAGAGGAAAGAGGTACCATAAAATATGCATTATACAAATACTTTGCCATTGCAAGTGACCTGGTAATAAACAGAGAATTAATGGCAATCCTAGGTTTTCATGGGATATAACAATAGTGATAAAACTGTTTACAGGCAATTATTGTTTTCTACTTTGCAATTAACCCATGTCAGCCCTGCAAGTATATAAAAAAATATATAGCTTTTAAAAATAATGTATTCTCAAAAATATTTCAGAATTGTAGCTCTTAGGTTTAAAAAGTCTTTAAAACGGGGTTTGATAACCAATAAATCTATTTTCTAGTATGATGTTGTTTTAGGATGTCCTTATCTACTTTATTTTTTACCACCTCATAGAACATGATAAAAAGTGGCTCACGCCTGTAATCCCAACATATTGGGAGGCCAAGGTGGGCGGATCATTTGAGCCCAGGAGTTTGAGACCAGCCTGAGCAACAGGTGAAACCCTGTCTCTACTAAAAATACAAGAAATTAGTCAGGAATGGCATGTGCCTGTGGTCCCAGCTACCCAGGAAGCTGAACTGGGAAGATCATCTGAACTCGGGAGGCAGACAGTGCAGTGAGCTGTGATTGCACCACTGCACTCCAGTCTGGGTGACAGAATGAGACCCTGTCTCATAAAAACAAAATGTAAAGTGACTTATCTACTGAGACTCTGAGTGATAAATATGATTTTTAAAATCCTTTCAAGTAAATTTTATATGAAACTTATACACATAGAAATTCTCTGCACAGTTTTAAATTTCTCAATTATCGCTTTGATTTATATTCTTAAATTTTTCCTGCCATCTGTATACAAATATGTAGTAGGCATTAAGTAGGACTCTCTTACTGACATTCTATTAGTAATTATAACCTTTTAAAGGATACATATAAAAGAGCATTCAAGTATTGTTATGAAATACAACAACCATGCATAAACACAGCACCCAACCAAAAAACTAGAGTGTTACCGATATCTTCATACCAACTTCCCCTATCCCACTTCCATGCCTGTCCTCTCTACAGGTAGCCTACTATCCTGAATTTTATGTTTTACTATCCCCTTGCCCTTTTTTTTTTTTTTTTTTTTTTTTTTTTTTTTTTTTTTTGAGACAGGGTCTGTGTCATCCAGGCTGGAGTGCAGTGACACTATCTTGGCTCAGGAGATCCTCCCACCTCAGTCTCCCAAGTATCTGGGACTATAGGCGAATGCCACCACACCTGGCTAATTTTTGTATTTTTTGTAGAGACGGGGTTTTGCCATGTCGCCCTGGCTGTTCTCGAACTCCTGAGCTCAAACAACCCACCCACCTCAGCCACCTGCCTTGCCCTTTTAAAAAAATAACTTTATCATATATGTCTGCATCCCTAAGTAGTATATTTTTTAGTTTTGTTTTGGATCTGAGCCTTATGAAAAGTGGTATCTTACTGTATATAGTCCTCTGGTACTTGTTTTCTTCTCTCACTATTATGTTTCTAGATCCTCCTATGTTGTTGCGTATAGCTATAAACTGTTACATATAGCTGTGAATCAGTCATTTTACAGCTATGTAATACTCCATTGTGTGACTGTTCCATAAGTTATATATTCATCTTCTATGGATGTTCAAATTTCCAAGTTTTTACTATTAGGATCAATAATTTCTTGAATTACTCTTGTATTATGTCTTGGTGCACATATGCAAAAGTTTCTCTATATATACCAAAAGTGAAATTACTTAATGATAGAGAATGAAAATGTTCGGCTTTACAACTTAAGGCCAAATTGTTTTTGAAAATATGTTGTTCCCTTTTACAGTCTAACCAACAGTGTAATCAAAGCTCCTTAATGAAAAGGACCATATAAATTATGTTTTAAAGTAGATTTCAATTTGGTCCTTTAGTAAAGAGTTATCCATGGTCATGTCTATTAAACCGTATTAAGCCTTCAATTATTCTCATAAAACCTTTCTAGATGCAAAATTTAATACTAAATCTTGTTTCAAATGCATGTCCATATATCAATAAAAACGTTTTAAAATAACTACATAAAAAATGTCAATGACCTTCAAGTGAAAAATGAATGTTTTAGTAGTATAGCTAAGAAAAAAATTCATCACTTTAAGTATAATAGTATATCAATTTAGATTTACGTTAATATCTCTGGGGTTCTATCAAACGAAGAACTCACGTGACAGACACCAATTATGTTGGGGTGCAATATGATTTTATTTCACTGAACTCCAAAAACACAAGAATGTTTCTGAAACCCAAGTTTTTATATTAATTACAGAGATATATCACAGATAGTTTTTTTCTGAATAAAACTTTTATACCATTGCACTATGTATACACAAACCATATATATTCTAAGAATCCATCATCTGATTCCCCTAGGCTTCTCTCTAATAATCTTCAAACAAGGTTCCTAAATTTTAATATTAATCTAAAGCATTTCCTAAATTTTTGTATACCAATTGACACACATCAATATTCTAGCCAATTTATAATATGAAGCGTTGTGAATAACTGAACAATTAATTCTTTTGTAGTGAATCCAAGAAATAACATGAGTGGGAAGATAAAATTTTGTTTATTTCCATAGGAGGTAGGAACTTTTCTTTTTTTCTTTAGCGCAATTCAAAAAAGAGAAAAATTGCCTCAGGAACACAACTAACCCTGTTTGGTAGCCCAACAGAACAGTGAGAATTGGGCCCTTGAGAATTGTTGGTATCAATTCAAGCTTGATGTCCATTTGTATTATATCAAGGTAAATTAATGTTAACATCCCATTCTTATACCCAAATTTTTCTGATGGCTTCTCTGAGCACCCTGAGAATAATTTGTATTCCCTCCAGTTTTCTATGTTCCCCAAATGGTTCCCATTGAAAACATTTGTTTTATGTTGGGGGCACTGTTAGAAACACTAAATTTGGGAACCTGAGTAGTTTTAATATGTAAAAGTATTCACAAAACCTTTCTGTTTTTTACCTCTTAAGATGCTTGCTTGATAGGACTAAGAGAAAATCTAGTCACACAGGATTTAACTTGAGAGTTGATTTCTATACATGATACTTGAGGTAAAGGTTGTTATGCCCCAAAATAAAATTGTGTGATCTAAGGTTACAAAGAGGTAAAACTAAGACATATGTCCCATTTCCATGGCACTTTCTCCTTTTTTTTTAGAGACGGAGTCTCGCTCTGTCTCCCAGGCTGGAGTGCAGTGGCGCGATCTCGGCTCACTGCAAGCTCCGCCTCCCGGGTTCACGCCATTCTCCTGCCTCAGCCTCCCGAGTAGCTGGGACTACAGGCGCCCGCCACCGCGCCCGGCTAATTTTTTTGTATTTTTAGTAGAGACGGGGTTTCACCATGTTAGCCAGGATGGTCTCCATCTCCTGACTTCGTGATCCACCCGCCTCGGCCTCCCAAAGTGCTGGGATTACAGGTGTGAGCCACCGCACCCAGCCTTCATGGCACTTTCAAAAGAGTTCCTGTTTCCTAGCTGTTACGGTGCCTTGGTAACTTCCGACATTCGTTCACTGCTACCTGAGCCCAAGTTGCCTATAATGGCTTCTTACATTGTAGCCATAACCCAAATTCACCAGGGCATTGCTTGCAAAGTCCCTGTTCAATCCATTTTCCCCAGCCATACCTGTGCTAATGAGGAACTCCTTAAAAGGTTTCTGGCCTCTCTCCGTCTATTCAAAGCACACATGGCTCCCTCCCAAACTGTTATACTTCAGTAAATAGTTCCCAAATGATATCATAATAGTAAAGGATTTTAATCACCACAAACTCCTTATGCCTATCCTACATATGGAGAAGACTCAATCATGTGTGGCCTTGGAGCTCTCAGATGTTGACCAGATGTCCTAAATCCTGCTCCTGAGACTAAATATACTGTAATTGCTAAGGCTTTAAGTGACAGGCACTAGTCAAGGTCAAGTATAACAAACACTTACTGCCCTGAATTCTAATTACCAGTAACTTTCTATTTCCCAATCTTTTTCTTGATCATGAACCATTATTCCCATTGTGACCCTCCTATTCCTAGCTATCTGAAAACAACTTCTTGATTACCTTATTTTTCTTCTTCTTATACAACTCTTCTAATACATTTAGCCGGTGTTGTGCAAGTAAATGTTTAACCACCTGCCCTCTGGGAAGAGGAGGTAAAGACTCAGCTCTGTTGCGCCAATTTCCATGGTGTAAATCCTCTCACCATGGCTGATTTTGAACTTTACCACTGACCATGAAGCTGGAAATAATTGCTCAGTAACCCACTATTATACAGTGTATTTCCATCAAATGGACATGATAGATGTAAATAACATCAAGAGCATAAGTAGTATCAAAATGTAGTAAAATAAGAGGTGATGAATATTTACTACCTTTGTTTTAATATAGTTTACTTAATTACAAATTTACATAATTTAATTTTAATAGTGCCCATGTTTAGCAACAGACTGGCAACACTCTTCTGCTGGAGGAATATCTGTGTTCTAGATATTGTCAATTGAATCTCAACATCCATTTGTACCTCCATCTAAATTCACTCCCTTCCAGTCACGAAAATGAAAGAACAAAAACTACATTTTCCAGAATCCCTTCCAGCTGGAATTTTTACTGTTTAGGTTTTGCTGATGAGATGACCCTGTGTGAGATTTGGAATGCAGAGAAAAGACAGAAACTATTTTTCCTACAGCTCAGTTGGCTGCTGGCCAAGCTCCGGTAAACTGAGTGTTTGGCCAAATCAGGTTCTCTTTCCTTTTATTTATTTATTTTTTATTTTTTTATTTATTAATCTTTTGAATGGCATCTCATTCTGTCACCCAAGCTAGAGTGCAGTGACCCGATTACTGCAGCCTCAACCTCCCCAGGCACAGATGCTACCCAGGCTCATCTCAAACTCCGGGCTCAAGCGATTCACTTGCCTTGGTCTCCTAAAGTGCTGGGATTACAGGCATGAGCCACAACACCCAGCCAGGTTCCCCTTTCTAGTCTCCAGTTTTGTAGAAATTGAGCTATTGCCTAATGACAGCCCCTGATTTCAACTGCTTAGAGCCTTATAATGCTATTGTGAGTGCCTAATTCCCTGTATTAAATGACTCTTCTTCAAGAACCTAATGTGTTTCTGTTTTTGTTTTCTGCACCAAACCCTCATGTAACATGTGTTCTTGGCATCTGCTTGTTTGTTTCTTTCTTGCAACATCCCAAGGATCATCACCAGCACAGGTTTAGTTAATCTGTTTACCTACATAGTTCCTCATTCTAAATGTTCTCAGATGGTACTTTCATTTCACTCACATCCTGAGATTATGCTGTGACATTAATCAATTACTATTCTGTAATTTTTTTTTTAGTAGATGTACTAGAGTCAAGAAAAAGAATGCTCAGTTAAGTGAGGGAGAAGGAAAGTATTTATTGTTATTACTATTTTTTATAACATCAGAGACCTGATAGTGAAGAATGACTAGTCATTTTTGTTTGGTTGGTTTTTTATCTTATACAATCTCTTTGGTTTACTGGAATGCAGCCATATTTTAGGGAAAGACAAAATTGCCTTTTTCTTTTAAGAATAACTAGAGAAAGGAATTGGGGACTTTCCTTTATGAGCCTAATACATACAATGTTTAACACCTTTTTTCTACAAGAAAGTATTTCTTACAACTAGTCTACATCTCTCTTTCCACTTTTGTTTTCAGTGTGTCTAGGGGGGGCAGGAAGAGAGGGAGGGAAGAGATTCTAGGTAACAGAAAAGCATATTATTCTAAGATGGAATCAGTTTTCACTTGTTTTCTATCAACATCGCTTTTATCCTTATGGATTTCATCCTTTTATTCAGGTCTCCCTTCCAGTCATATGTTTTGTTTTGTTTTGTTTTGTTTTTCCAGCAAGCTAAGGGCTTGCTGGAAAAACATCTCTTTGCCAATTTTTTTTTTAGCCACAGAGCAGTTTTTGCTATGAAGGAAGTCTTCTGTTTCAAATAAAATAAAATAAACGCAATTATCCTGTAGACAAAAGTCTTTATTTTTTTTTCAGCTATTCCTTTGGTCTTCTCATCTCATTTCTTCTGCTCTCTTTATGCCTGATAATGCATTTGTTCATGCTGAGTTATTATCATCTATACAGTCTGATGATAGACACTGTGACGGCTCATCATGCTTTAATGTCTCTCACAATTTCTATTTAGAGAAGAACAAAATCTCTGAAGCAATGCAATATGTAAAGAAGCCTATGGATGGGCAATAGAACATTCTTCTTTGTTTACCTTACAGGTTAATTTACTGATTTGTTTTATTTGAATTAATGGAATCAAACCTAAGCAAATAATTTAGAACCAAAGATAATTTACTAAACTATCTATAATAACCAAAAAACTGAATGGCATAATTTGAATTAGAGCGCCTTAAGGAGAAAAATATTCAGGGGGTAGGGAGAATGTGACATTATAGAAATAAGAGAAAATCAGAAATTTTTGAGAAAAATTAGCTCAACTATGAAAACAAAAAGCAATTTTAATTTTAAAGTAAAAATATTAAAAGGACATACAAAAAGAAGGAAAAAGAAAACATGTCTTAGTAAATTTTGAATTTTCTCCAAATTTCACTGAAAGCCCTTTTCTCCACTTTATTGTCACCCTAGAACTTCCCATCTGTGCCCAAGAAAGACATCAGTTACAATCTTTATTAACTCCTTAATACATTTTTTTAGTCAGACCTCTCCTATTCTGCATCCAAATAGTTAACATTTCTGCTAAAGTAATTTCAAGGTCAACACATTCAAAATCAAGCTGGTGGCCCCCTCCAGTATTCTCTCACTCTCTGAAAATGGTACCACCCATGTCCATTTGCACTAGCCAGAAACCTAAGTTACTCTTCATTTCTCCATCTTCCTCAGTTCCCATAACCAAATCATCAAACCCTGTTGATTTTACCACCAATAAAGCCAATATGTGAGCACTAATATGTGCACTGCTTTCTACCTTTGTTGTGATAGCTCTCATCCAGTTGACCATCACTTCCCACCTAGGACACTGCTATAGCCTTCCCATTTATTTCTCTGTAGTCAGTTTTGCCCTCTTATAATCCACTGTACCTATAGCAGCCAGAGAAGATATCTGGTGAAGGAGGGTGTGGATAAGAGATTATAAAAATAAGAAAAAAATAAAAAAGGTATGACCTTTTTAAAATCACAGATCTAATCCTGCGACAATCTTACTTAAAAACTTTAGAAGACTTCTCATTGCTCTTAGAATAAAGACAAAAATCTTTACTGTGAACTTCTCCTCAGCCTTTTCCATGCCACTTCCTACCTCAGTCCATCCTCTTCAGCCACATTTGCTTTTTTACAGTTCCTATAAAGCACCAAACTTTCTCCTGACTCAGGGCCTTTATTCATGCAGTTCCATATAGCTGGAATATTGACCTTCCCAAGCCTGCTGTCCCACTCACATAGTTAACTCTTCCTAGTTAACTATGATCCCTCAGATCTTAGCTCATAAAACACTCTCTCAAGAGCCTTTCCTGACTCTTCAATCAAAGTGAAGTCCTTCTCACCCCCTCTCATGGCAACCTGTACTTTTACTTCAGAGTGGTCATCAGAATTATAAATACATATTTGTTAGGATTTTTAAAATGTCTTTTTTCCCATTCTCACTAGTTTATATGCTCCATGAGGGCAGGAACTGCGTCTGTTTTACCCTCCATTGTAATCCAAGCACCAATGCAATTCCTGGAATATAGGAGGCATATTATAAATATATGTTCATAAATGAATGAAGACAGTTATTCCGAAATCATTATTTCAGCTCCACTCAAAGTCTCTCCAACATTGCTAGAAAGTAGTGAAACTAATTAGTGTGATTTTAAATCATGAATAGCAACAAAAAGAAAGTCAAAGACTAAGTCACAAGTCACTCATGAATTGTTGAAGATTAATTTTACTAACAGACAGAAAACATTAAAGGCCATATAGATTTTTTCATTTGTAAATTTTTTTTACATTTACATTCTTGCTCGCTTTATCTTAAGACTAAGCTTACAGACAGAGGGAAATTCTTAGAAAAACAAACATCTTTACAAAATAGATGTCTTTGTCCATTTTTCTACTAGGGTGTTTGTCTTTTTTTTCGTGAAATGTTAAAACTGTTTATGTACTAAAGCTATCATTCAAGTAGTATATATTTTCCCCATCTCGTCATTTAGCTTTCTATTGTTTATGATATTTGAAATATAAGAAGCTTTATTTGATTTTTTGTTATTGTTTACATTTATTTTTACAAAGTCAATTTTACTCTTTCATAACTTGTGCTTTTTTCATCATGCTTAGAACAGGCAAGTAGGCTTTTCACACTTCTGTGTGCATGAGAGTCTGCTGTGCTCAAGGGTACAGTCCTCCAGCTATTTTTCTCACCACTGCAGGATACAACTCATTCATTTGCTAATTCATCTCTTTGTAAATTTATCACTTACTCAGCAACTACTATATGTCAGGACTGTACTAGGAACCAGGCAAAATAGACACAGACCCTGTCTTCACAGAGCTTGCAGTAAGAAAGACCTTTAACATATAAACATTCATAAATATTCAGTTGCACACTGACCAATGTTGTTAACAAAAATATAAGCATGCAGAGTGTAATTCCTGTGGTGAGTTTCAACTTGCCAATTCTAAAGTCAGGTAGAAGGTGTTGGCAGCCCTCCTGTAATGGAAGAAATGGCCATTCTTGGGTTAGTGTTCCCTGTACAAGAGTTCACTGCCTCCACCCTATTGGTCTCTTATATTTTCACCCTAGAATTACGAATATGCATCCATCTTCGCCACTGAACACATACTACACACCTATTGGAATGGCCAAAATCCAAACAAAGCAACACCAAATGCTGGAGATGATGTGAAGCAACAGGAATTCTCATTCTTTGCTGGTGGGAAGGCAAAATAGAATAGCCATGTTGGAAAACAGTCCGGCAGTTTCTTACAAAACGAAACATACCACGTCATCCAGCAAGTACACTCCTTGGTATTTACGCAAATTCGTTGAAAACTTATGTTCACGTAAAAACCTGCACACGAGTGTTTGTAGAAGTTTTAGTCTTAATTGCCAAAACATGGAAGCAACCAAGATGTCCTTCAGTAGGTGTATAGATAAACTGGTACATCTAAAGAATGGAACATTACTCCGCACTAAAAACGAATGTGCTATCAAGCCATGTAAAGACGTGGAGGAAATGTAAATGCATATTCCTAAGTGAAAGAAGTCAATCTGAACAGACTATATACCCTGTGATTCCAACTATATGACATTCTGGAAAAACTACAGAATCAGTAAAAGGATCAGTGGTCACTAGGGGTCAGTGAGGAGGGAAGAATGAAGAAGTGGAACACAGGCTATTTTTAGAGCAGTAAAACTATTCTGTATGATACATGTCATTATACAAAGAATGTCTAACACCAAAAGTAAACTCTAATGTAAGCCATGGACTTTAGATGATAACGATGTCTCAATGTAGGTTCATTGACTACAACAAATGTACCACTCTGGTATGGGATTTTGATAGTAGGTGGAGGCTGTACATATACAGAGGCAAGGAATAAATGGGAAATCTCTGTACTTTCTGCTCAATTATGCTATGAACCTAAAACTATTCTTTAAAAAGTTTATTTGCATACATACACGCAGTGTGTGTGACTGGGCAAGTTATCTAACTTCTCTTTATGTACTTCAATTTTCTCATCTGTAAAATGGATATTATTGTAACTATTTCATAGGCTATTGTAAGAATTATGGAGCTAATATACATGAAGTACTTAGAACAATGCCTGTCACATAATAAGCAACTAGGAGAAGTAAACTATTATTAGTTGGAGGAGGTAAATAGATAAAACAACTTTATAGGCAACTCATACATACAGGGCAGAGTGTGTTAGGACCCTATATATGGCCCAAGATATCATGGGAATTTTTCAGAAAAAAAGAAATCATATTGGGTTAGAGAGATCAGGAAGGTTTCATGAAGAAGGGGATGGGAGGATTTGGGGATGGGAGGATTTTGACATCAGAAAAAGAGGTTTGGGGTAGAAGGGATGGACTTCCAGAAAGAAGAGTGACATATTCTGTTTGCTTTTAGTGCTTCAAAAAGAGGAAAGCTTAGAGGACTAACAGGATATAGAGCATGACTGGTCAGTTGGCATTGTTCTGTTTTGTTTTGTTTTGTTTTTGAGACACAGTCTTGCTCTGTCACCCAGGCTGGAGTACAATGACGTGATCTCGGCTCACTGCAACCTCCACCTCCCAGGTTCAAGTGATTCTCCTGCCTCACTCGGCCTCCTTAGTAGCTGGGTTTTAGGCGCTCGCTACCACACCAGGCTCATTTTTGTATTTTTAGTAGAGACAGGGTTTCACCATGTTGACCAGCTGGTCTCGAACACCTGACCTCAAGTGATCCACCTGCCTTGGCCTCCCAAAGTGCCGGGATTGCAGGCATGAGCCACCATGCCCGGCCTGATCATTTGGCACTGTATCTTGAAGAACTTTGGATAATATGTTCATATTATTTCATTGGCTATATAGGAAGACTGGCAGTTTTTAAAAGAGGAACAACACAATTAGTTTTGCTAAGAGAATATTATTAAATAAACTCAAATCCACAACACTGTAGGAAAAGATGCCTCAAAATGTATACCTTCTATTTGTATGCCCGTGTTTACAGCAATACTATTCACAATGGCCGAGAGGTGGAAGCAATCCAAATGCCCATCAATGGATGAATGGATAAACAAAATGTGGTATACATGTACAAAGGATGCATGTATTTCTCAGCCTTACAGAGGAAGGAAATCCTGTCATATGATGCTACATGGATGAACCTTGAGAACATTATGCTAAGTGAAATAAGCTGTCACACACACAAGCAAAGCAAATACTGTTTGGTTCTGCTTATATGAGGTATCTAAAGTAACAAAATTCATAGAAACAGAAAGTAGAAAGGTGGTTACCACACACTAGAAAGAGGGGAAATGAGAAGTTGTTGTTTAATGGGAATGGCATTTTGGTTCTCCAAGATGAAGAAGTTCTTCAGATCTGTTTCACAACAATGTGAATATAGGCAACATTACTAAACTACACAAAACTGGTTAAGATAATCATGTGTGTTTCTTACTACAATTTCAAAGAAACTTATATATAAGTGTTGGTAACTTAAGTATTTCCCACCAATAAACTAATTTGGGGTCCTTTTTGAAAGAAGGATCAGCCTTATCAACATGCATTCATGTACTAATAGTGTCAGATCCATTTTTTATACAGTCTTCCTTTGAAACCAGCTGATCACATCTGGATTCAGTGCCTCCACAGTTACAATTCTAAGGAAATAAAGATAAAACCAATGATAAATTGGTATCTATGAAGACATTAAGAAACAGTAGGTCTCAAAGGTTATGGCATACAAACATGATGAGACTGTATTTAGGACAGATGTTAGTAAGTATAAAATATCACTCTATTGTTATTGTAAACTGTACTCAGTGAAAATGTCTTTGGATAAGAATCTATGCTTGCTGCATGGAACCCAGTCAGAAGTTGAAGAGAAGACCTGATTGCTGTGATTATATGTCTGAATTTAATTTTAAAATATATGTAACCTTACAACAGAATTATATCCTGTGGTTTGGGAGTTTAAAAGAGGAGTGCATTCTCATTTGGAATTCATCCCAAGGATTAACAATTACTGAACAATAAATCAGACGATTCTCGTGGAAGTAAAGGGAAACAGGGAAAGAAAAGCATGTATATGATAATTGGATGGAAGGAAGGAGATATTTTTAGTCTTTGTATTTCTAGAAATACAAATGTAACACTTTGAGTTAAAAAGAAATCAATCCATTTGGTTCTTTTTTAATGTATTTTTTTAACGTTTGCTTTGGTAGCCTTGGCAGCAAACAAACCAAATTGGAAAAATAATTCTCTTCTTCTTCTTTTTGAGGAAAAACCTCCATACCTTGGGTTCTAGATCCCCTAGGATCCCTTACCCCAGGAGGGCACTAATAGCTTATTCAGTGGTATTGAGGCTGTCCAGCAGATCATCCCACTTTAATTTGGAAGGTCAGTGCCTATGCAAGAGGAAAAGCATGCAATTGGGAATAGGACAGAGGGTTTCCAGAGAGGCGGAACACCCGGGACAAGGGAGGGGTAACGCAAATTCCTGAGAACTGACCACCAAGTTCGTGACTTTTGGAGCCCAGGCCAAAAGTCTTCTGGGGCGCAAGCTTGGGACAGAAGGAGTGGATGCCACCATCAGAGGATGGCTGTTGCCTCAAGGCACATCCAAGTATGAGTAGCCCTGGGCACAAAGCCAGGTAAGCAGGACCTGCTTCAGATGGGCAAGGTTACTGGATGGCCTCAAGGAGAGGATTCCCCAAGGCCCTGGTCAACAGGACTTCTTTAAAATTGTTGTAATCCCCAGGGACTTATTTTAGGACACCTTACCCCAAGTCATATAAAATGTATTGAAATGTACCATGTCCCACCTTAAATAAAATTTCTTTAGCTAAAAAAGTTGTTTTTGAGTCCTTATAATTTTGCTTTTATTTTTTCTTTGCTTAATTCATTTATGTTTGGCTCTAATTTCTGAGGAAAATATTATGCATGTTACAAAATTATTTTTGAACTTCCAGTTGTTTTTCAATATGATGGAGTTTTTTAATACTAAATTTAGTGACTGCCATATAGGACATGCAAACTGCACATTATTGCATACAAGGCAATAGTTAATAATTGTATTCATCTTTCTGGTGATCAGAAAGTGATAATTTGAGCAACTTACATTCTAACATCCGTTTTTTAAAAATACTGACTTTTCTACTGTGTCACATTGCATTTTAGGAATTGCTAGGCATTGACCAATAGCCATCACAGTTTTTTCCATTTAAAACAATGGCAAATAGAAACCCGCAAGTGTTTGTTGCATGTGACATCTGATTTTGGGGACTGAAGTAACTCATGTTTCCAGGGTGATGCTTGTATACAATCAAGTGCTATACTCTAGGTCAGATCCCACAGTAGAGAGAGGCATCCCTGTGTGCTGCAGTAGGCAGGAAGTGCTTTATTGAAACAGCCAGAGAGGAGAATGTTGCAGTGAAGAGGAAGAGCAGAAAGCCAATGAGAGGAACACAGGGAGGCATGAGTGAGGTACAGTGGGGATATATTCTGAAATATCCTGTGTTTTAGCCACAATGTAATTTTTATTGAGCTCTCTTTCACCAGCGAGCGTTTAAACTTGTCCTTTGCTGAAATGTTCTCAGGACTCTGGAGACTGGGCTCTGTCCATATACCAAGGGAGCTCTTTACTGAACAGCTTTATTCCCCTAAATTTTTAGAAAAAAAATAAAGATACAGATATAGCAATTTATTAGCTACCAAGTAACTTTTTAGCAAATCCTTAGTAAGACATTTACAAAACATCTTTCCTAACAATACATTTATGAAATAAACATTAAAGCAGAAGATATTTTTCTGTTTCCCATGGTCTCAACCCTTTTACCATCTCAGCATCTGTGAGGGACATCACACATACACACACTTACACATACACACACACAGTTTCTGGCTGCCTGGACAGTGCTTTTCATGTAGGCAGCAGGCCTCCATGGGGTTGAGCTGAGGTAGAAGGGCTGGGGCTGGAGTTGTGGAAGATGCATAGATACAGCTCCCTAAGTGATTCCCATACCCACTCTGTGGCCATGAGACTGCACCTCTCCAATTTCAGCTACAGCATAATTGGCTAAGGGCCCCACACTGCAATCCATCTCTGAGTTCATGCCAAGGCCAGGATTCTCACGGGCTGCTCCCAGCCAATGACTGAGTGCTACAGGGACACTCAGTACCAAAACAAGCCCAGTCCCAGGAGACATGGAACTTCTCTGATTCATGACTTTGGCTCAAGGACTCCCTGAGAACCTTGCTGAACCTTCCTTAGGCTGCTCAATGATCTAAGATGTTCCCACCTAACCTTCCTTCTGGGTCTCCTTCTTTCAGGGTCACACTTACATCACAGTTTGATGGCTCTCCCAGCCTGTCTGCCTTCCTCCCCATTTTCTCTTGCAGAGGTATTTCCCCTAATAAAATCCTTTCACATTGAATCCCATTTTGGTGGCTGATTCTCAGAGGACCCAGAATAACACACTTTCTAAGTTGAGAACCACTGATTTAGATTCTCTTTCCTCAGAATTTCTAGCACTGCCTCAAAAATAGAAAGCTTATAATACTCAGTTGTGCATGTTCTTCAGAATATTCTTCTAGCCAGGTGGCTGCTTTTCTACGAAGTTATCTGCTACTCTTTACAATTTGCCCTCAAAATATGCACTTCCCGACTTAGCTCCTCTGCTTTAATTCAGCTAACTAGCAATTATTCTCTAAATGGTGCCATACCTAGAAACCTTTAAAAAAAAAAAAGTGGTTTCCTCTGCACTTCCCTTTTTGAATTAAGACAATGAAAACCATGTTTATTTTTCTACTACATTTTTGCCTGTTTGAGATTTTTTTAAACAAGGCCAAAAATATTTCTCTGTTTTAAAACACTATTACCTGACATGGTGACTCTTAACCTTTATTGGGATCAGAGATTCTTCAGGCAAGGACCCAGCACTCACCTCAGAAGAAGGCACAGGCATGCAAAATTTTACATACAATTTTACACACAACCTCTAGGCTAAGGACCTTTCTAGTCTGTTTGGGAATGTCCTGGTTGCTGTTCTTAATTTAATATATTTTGCTTCCTAGTCTGAGCTGCTATTGAAAAGGAGAAGTCAAATTTGTCGTCCATGCTGATTCTTTGGAATTCATATATAAGTCAGCATAACACACAGATGTAAGATGGTATATCACGGTGATGGTCATTGTTTCGTATAGTCTTCCTGTCTGAAGCAGAGAGTTCATGGAGGAGAGTGCAGAAGATAATGTGGGAATATGGAACGCAAGCTTTGGAATCAGATTTCCTAGGTTTAAACTCCACACTGCCATTTCTTTCTTTTTCTTTTTCTTTCTTTCTTTCTTTCCTTTTTTTTTTTTTTTTTTTTTTTGATGGAGTCTTGCTCTGTTGCCCAGGCTAGAGTGCAGTGGCATGATCTCGGCTCACTGTGGCCTCTGCTTCCCTGGTTCCAGCAATTCTCCTGCCTCAGTCTCCTGGGTAGCTGGGATTACAAGGTCATGCCACCATACCCAGCTAATTTTTGTATCTTTAGTAAAGACGGGGTTTTGCTATGTTGGCCAGGCTGGTCTTGAACTCCTGACCTCAGGTGATCCACCCGCCTCAGCCTCCCAAAGTGCTGGGATTATAGGCGTGAGCCACTGCGCCTGGCTGCACATTGCCATTCCTTAAACACATCAAGCACTCTCTCATCTCAGGGACTTTGCACTTACTGTTCCTGCTTCCTAAACACCCTTTCCCTCAAATATCCACATGACTCCTTCCCTCACTACTTCAGGTCATTTCTCATGTGTGGCCTTGTCAGAGAGCCCTTCCCTCTAGGTGCCTACCCTCCAGCTATTACCCCTGACTCTGCTCTATATTTCTTCACAGAATTTATTACCATCTGATACATCACTTGTTTGTTTATTTACTATATGTGTCTTCCTGGAAGGTTATTAGCTCCATGTAAGCAAAGATTTTGCACGTGCACACACACACACAGACTATCAACCCCATGCTAGAACATTGCCTTCCACATGGTAGGTGCTCAATAAATATTTGTTAAATAAATTGTAGAACCTTCAAATCATATATGTTTTGCAATATCTGTACAGACTGAAGACTAATATTATATGCCAAATAACTTTTAACTAATAGAATGCTATTTATATTTTAATAAGGTTATTAAATGACTTTTCAAAACAGATACTTTCCTCTTCAAACATACAATTTGGAAGTACATACTGATTTAGTTATCTTGGGATTCCAATAAAACTTCCTTCAGGCCGGGCACGGTGGCTCATGCTTGTAATCCCAGCACTTTGGGAGGCCGAGGCGGGCGGATCACGAGGTCAGGAGATCGAGACCATCCTGGCGAACATGGTGAAACCCCGTCTCTACTAAAAATACAAAAAATTAGCCGGGCGTGGTGGCGGGCGCCTGTAGTCCCAGCTACTCGGGAGGCTGAGGTGGGAGAATGGCGTAAACCCGGGAGGCGGAGCTTGCAGTGAGCCAAGATCGCGCCACTGCATTCCAGCCTGGGCGACAGAGCGAGACTCCGTCTCAAAAAAAAACAAACAAACAAACAAACTTCCTTCAGTGCATGTATCTGAAACTTCATAAATACTTACAGCTAATGCTTCAATTGTGCTTGCTGCTCTCAATGCTCTACATATGTTAATTTATGTAATCCTCTTACAACCCTATGACTCTAATACTCCAGGCACTGCTATTATCCCCATTTTACAGATAAAGAAGCCAAGGTTTCTAAACAAGGAAAGTTTATAACTTATTCAAGGTCATCCAGTTAACAAATGCCAGGATTCAGCCCAGAATCCAGGCAGTCTGGCCTAGATTCAAGCTCTTAACAACCACCCAATACAGCCTTTTTAGTACATGAAAGTGGAAAGCTGGAGTTTATGGTCAGAGAGATTTCAGTGTCTTCCATTACTTGCACTTTCTACTTATAGCGCGAACATAGCACCACTGTGGTTATTTCAAGTGCCTAAATTGTCTCTTTTTTTTAATTCAAGAAAAAAATAAAAGGTTAATTGCTTAAACCATAAACAATCTCAAAGCATTAGTAAGGAATTATCATTGACTGCCTCCTTTCTCCCCCTCCTAAGCAGCTTATTTATGTACACATTGCACCACACTGAATTTTCAAAATCACCCTTGCAGTTCAATTCGGGAATATATTTCCATAACAAAAGCAATTAGCTTGTAGAATGGTTTTCTGAGAGCAAGTAGCAAAATCTTTATAGCTTTAGGCATGGCTAGCCTCACCTGACTAGCAATATTTCTGAGGGAAGAACCCAGGACAAGCAGATGCTGGGACCACAGCTTCTCCCATTCCTAGTTTATGTCACTCTGGTCAAAGTGATAAGGACCTCTAAGGGCATCAGATTCCTTTCTGAAGTAGACATCACTTTTTAATTTAATTTTATTTATTTATTTTTATCTATTTATTTTATTTATTTATTTTGAGACAGTCTTGTTCTGTTGTCCAGGCTGGAGTGCAATGGCATGATCTCGGCCCACTGCAACCTCTGCCTCCTAGGTTCAAGTGATTCTCCTGCCTCAGCCTCCCAAGTAGCTGGCATTACAGGCACCCACCACCACACCCAGCTAATTTTGTATTTTTAGTGGAAGTGGGGTTTCACCATGTTGATCAGGCTGGTCTTGAACTCCTGACCTCAGGTGATCCAACCTACCTTGGCCTCCCAAAGTGCTGGGATTACAGGCGTGAGCCACTGCACCTGGCCACTTAAAAAACAGAAAAAGTAAAAATAAAAAATTCCAGATGTCCAATAAATTTAGGAAGTGAATTTACTCAGATTATAATGTACAGTACATTGGAATTTTTTGCCAAATCCATCTGGAAAAACAACTTGGCAGTATTTCCAGGTTTCAAAAGCAGGTATGAAATAAATTTAAGGTTTATAGGGTGATGAGTACCTAAGCCAGGCTCTCAGATGACCATGGTTCGCCACTGAGCACCATGTGCCAGGAATCTGTACAAACATAGGCTGTGGGTTTCAAGTGCTTCTGCAAATAGCTAGTTGTGTATCCTGCCAATTTTGCTTCATTTTCTGGTGCAAATGGCAGCTGTGCCAGGAAGTGTCTGTGGATTTGACTAAATTGCATTGCATTTTTTTATACTAGTAATTTTGGATTTCATAAAAGTAGAGGTGTTGAAAAGAGTTCACAGATTTTTAAATTTCCCATTAACATTTTTTAAAGAGTAAAGAGTTTGACATTTCTCCTGAAGCAGCTGCTTTCAATCACTATTGATTGCCTTGACGTCTAGTTCTAGAAATAAACAGAAGTCCTATCTTACAAATATTCACACCACAACTTAGCAGAGGCTTCCAGATAGCTAGGTCTATCCTTAGTTCCCAAATAGCTAAACAGATCTTGTGATTTATTGGTAATTCGTGGGCCTAACGCCAATGGTTACTTCCATCTCACATTCTCTAGACAGTGAGTAGAGTACAAATACATTCCAAACAGATTTTTAAAAGTCTATTTCCATTATAATTCTTAGCCCATGGAGTAGAGTTTATGATTTGGTCCCGGCACTTCATTTCTCCTTTCCATTTAGGGACCCATGAGCTTCTAGGAAATCTGATTCCATCCTTTGCTCCTGGGATGGTGCAGGTGACTTAGGCTAAGCCAATCTGAGCACTTCGACTCCCTGGCTAGCCAAATGGCACAATCAGAGTTTGAGGGTTGGGATATGGAAATGTGAAGTCTGAAACTACTGCAAATGTTTTTGCCATCATGAAGAAAACCAACCTGAAGAAGAAGCCAACACATGGGGAAGACAGAGTTGAGGAAATCACAGAGGAAAAAAGCCAAATTACTGATAATGTCAAAACCTTCTAGATCAAACCACCTGGAGCCTGCCCTGCCTCTGGAGTTCTCATTTACATAAGCCAATAAATTCCTTTTATATTAGGTCTGAGTTGTATCGCTGTTACTTGTAATTTAAAACTCTCTAATGATAGTCTTTTGCAAGGTACAAATTGGTACACAGAGGCAGTCTTAATATTTGAACCCTATTTGCCCTATTTTATGAGGTTAGATGCTTTTGGCTGCAAAAACAGAGTATCTACCTAAAATGGCTTAAACAGTGGCTTTGCTAAGACTATAAAATCATGTAACAAGAAGTTCAGAGGTAGGCCTGATGCAGGGTTGGTTACTTTAGCAGTTCAGCAAGATCATTAAAGAGCTATATTCCTTCTCTTTCCATTCTGCATCCTCAACAGGTTGGGGTTGGTCTCTTGTAGTCCCAAGATGCTGACAAGGAGGAAAATTTTTCCCAGAAGTGCCTTGCAGACTTTGCCTCACACCTCATTGACCAGAACTGGGTCAACTGCCTAAACAAAGGAAAAAATTGATGGGATTTGGCAAATTATAATTTATATTTTGGGACTCAGGAGAGATCCCACCTTCACTGTGTACATTGCCACCTAATAATCTGAAGAAAATTGGGGTTCTTAACAAGGTTGTATTGGCAACTAACAGTGTTTTTCATGTCCACCAGGGTTATCATCAAATGTCTATTACAAACCTGTTTACATTCTACCTTGAGAGACATTTTTCAATGAAAATGTTCAAAGTTCAATCATATAGTGAAAAGAAGAAAGTGACATCAAAATTCAGATTTTTATGTTCAGGTTACTGTATGTCAAATATACCTTAATAGAACTATTAAAACATTCAAGTAATTATTTATAGTGGTATCATAACCACCAAGTCCTGATCAATGTTTTCATATTAAAACACAAAGTCCTCTACCTGCATGATTTTGACATCAAAAATGTTGAACAAAAGGGACTGCTCAATTAACCTGTTTTCCAGGCAAGGTATACCAGTGCAGAGTTTAATATTGCCTCAATACCTTCTATAGAGGAAGAAAAGTTGAGCGCCAGAGAGTAACTAAAGTATTTGTTTCATATATTTGTGATTCAAGATATATTAATGTGAAACCTGGAATACTTTTATGACCAGAAGAAAAGTTTAACCAACAATAACTTGAGAAATGACAAATAGAAGAAATAGCCAAAATTAGGGAAGAAAAAGGAAATTAACCTAAAGAAAAATGGAACTGGAGAAAGAAGAGCAATAAAAATAATTATTTTTCAAAAGTTGTATGTGCCTAGCCACCACAAAAATCATCCACATATAAGTGATATCTATGCTTTCAGAGATACTGCTATTTATATGATACTTATTTCTTTTGAGTTTTTTAATGTTGTGAGTTTGTCACTATAGAAATTACATTTGCCACACCTTATTATTTATTCTGCATTAAATCACTCTATCAGTAATCAAAGACATACGCTGGGTTTCTGTGAATGTTCTGATGTATGATTTTTCTTCAGATTTATTATTATTTGGGTTACTATGGTAGTTTTCCTGCTATCCCAGAATGGAGTCTAGTAATGGAGAATTTGACTTTGGCTTAATATTTAATACTTTCACTTTTCTAATAACGTGCACTTAGGCTTTACTTATTTCAGCAAACATCTCCTGCCTTTCCATTGTTTTGCTGTTTATAATGTCAATTACAAACTCTGTAGGGGAACGAACAAGTCTAGTATAGAGACATTATTGTGGTAGATAGTAATAACAATTGTATGTTGGCTTCTTTTTGCTTGATATAACTCTGCTTATATTTGTTAATCAAAATTTTAATAACAATATATTGCAACTTGTTGCTCCTTGGGTGCATTGTTTTCAGATCAATGCACCCAAGGAGCAACATCCTCTGCATCTAACTCTCTTGAAAGTGGTTAAATTTACACATTTTTTTTGTGTCCACATGTGCTGGATGGATTCCAAAATGGCTGTAGTAAACTCAGGTGAATTTTTTGAAAGGCATTTATTTACTTACTTTTTATCATTTCAACTTTTATTTTAGATTCAGAGGGTACATGTGCAGATTTGTTACATGAGTAAATTGCACAATACTGAGCTTTAGGTACAAATGGTCCCATCACCCAGGTAGTGAGCATAGTATCCTAGTACCCAGTACCCAGTAGGTGGTTTTCCAGGCCACCCCCTGCCCAGTAGTCCCCAATTGCCATCTTTATGTCCATGAGCACGCAGTGTTTAGCTTCCACTTATAAGTGAGAACATGGGGTATTTGGTTTTCAGTTCTTGCATTAATTCGCTTAGGATAAGGGCCTCCAGTTGCATCCACGTTGCTGCAAAGGACATGATTTTGTTCTCTTTTATGGCTGGAAAATACTTCATGGTGTATGTGTACCACATTTTCTTTATCCAATCCACCATGAATGGGCATCTAGATTGATTCTATGTGTTTGCTATTGTGAATAATGCTAGGATGAATATGAGAGTGTATATGCCTTTTTGGTAGAGAGGTTTATTTTCTTTTGAATACGTACTGCATTAGTCTGTTCTTGAATTGCTATAAAGAAATACCTGAGACTGGATAATTTATAAAGAAAAGAAGTTGAACTGGCTCACAGTTCCACTGGCTATACAGGAAGCATGATGCTAGCATCTGCTTGGCTTCTGGGGAGGCCTCAGGAAACCTTCAATCATGGTGGAAGGGGAAGGGGAAGCAGATGCATCTTATACGACCAAAGCAGGAGGAAGGCGGCTGGTGCCACACACTTTTAAACGACCAGATCTCATGAGAATTCACTCGCTATGCAGTACCAAGGGGGGATGGTGCTAAACCATTCATGAGAACTCCACCCCCAAGATCCAGTCACCTCCCATCCAGCCCCTCCTCCAACATTGGAGATTACAATTTGACATGAGATTTCGGCAGGGACACAGATCCAAACCATATCACATACCCAATAGTAGGATTGCTGAGTTGAATGGTAGTTCTTTTTTAGGTTCTCAAAGGCATTTTAAATTGACACTTTAAAAAATTTGATAGTGGCCGTAATAGGCAGCATCAAAACAGATCTCAATAATCCTCTGCTCCTGGTACTCATGCCCATATGAAGTCATTTCTCTCGGAGTGTGGGCTGGACCCACTGACTCACTTCTAATCAATAGAATATGGCATGACTCCAATACTCCAGACACCAACTAGATGTCCTACAACTCAATTCAATTCTAACACTACCCAGAGTTAGTGCTATATCCCTCAAGTTAAAGGCTCAGTCCCACAAGACTTCCCTCACTTCAGAGGCCAATCGCTGGTCCTGGGTCACCCGTACTTTTGACAGACAGACTGTAAATCAAGAGTTCCCACAGCCCACTCCTCAGGTTCCATAATTTGCTAAAATAAGCCCACAGAACTCAGGAAGGTGCTTATCAGTACTTATCATCAGTTTTTTATAAAGAATACAACTCAAGAACAGCCAAACATAAGAAAGGTATAAGGCAAGGTTTGTGAGGGAGATGACATCCCTCTCAGGGCATGCTTCTCTCCCAGCATATCAAAGTGTTTACCAACCTGAGAGCTCTGGAACCCTGTTGTTTAGGGGTTTTTATGGAGCTTTCACTACAAAGTTAAATCATTGGCTACTGGTGATCAGCTCAATCTTCAGCCCCTCTCTCGCCCTGGAGAGTGGAGGTGAGACTAGGAGTTTCAATATTCTAATTCTGGATTAGTCTTTCTGGTGGCCAGCCCCACATCCAGAAGCTATCTAGGAGTCTCTCAGCCAAGAGTTGCCACCATAGCAAAGACAATCTTACCATCCAGGAGGGTCTAAGGATTGTGGAAGCTTTGTGCCAGGAACCAGGGAAAAAGACCAATATCTCCAGAGGTTCATTTTTCTCTGCCTCTTTTTCAAGATAGGTTTGAAGCAGCTTATACTAAAGAACATAAATACAAGGAAATTAACATAGAAATAGAAAATAAAGGCCATAAGAAGGAGCCCACATTTTTGGAATGTGATGGCAGTGGGCAGAATAATGATTCCCCAAAGATGTCCACATCCTAATTCCTAGGACCTGTGAATGCATTATTTTACGTGGCAGCAGGGGACTAAGTATGCAAATGGAATTAGATTTACTAATCAGCAGACCTTAAAATAAGGAGATTATCCTGGATTATCAGGGTAGGCCCAATATAATCACAAGTCCTTAAATGGAGAATGGGAAGACAGAAGAGCTGGAGCCACAGAGATGGTCTGGTATAAAAGGATTGAACAGCCACTGCTGGCTTTGAAGAGGGAAGGGCACCTGAGCCAAGGAATTCCTGTTTTCTAAGTTTTCAGACCCTTCTCATTTTATCTAGTTCTCAGACAAAACAATTTTAGGAGCAGTGGGCATGTGGGCAGGCTGATAATTTCAAACTACAGTACAGTACAGTATACATGGGTTTTGCATCCTACAAATACCGCATTTTCCATCCACATTGGTTGAAAATAGCCACGTTATGTGTGAACCCTGCAGTACAAGGGTCAACTGTACTTCAATTCTCTGTTCTTTTGGTACTCACTCACCATTTATCAGGGAGGCTGAGAGTTATGTACAGAAAAGATCCAGAAGTATAGCACCAGATGACAGGGCTCAGCATGGCGTCCCTTCCCTGAGAGGCTCAGCTCAGGTCCCAGATTTGCTTGCCCCAGCGCTGCAGTGCAGGCCACTTAGAAACAAAAGCCCCACTCAGAAAACAAACCACACAGACCTAGACATCTCAGAACAAGGCTCCCTGGAGGTCTCATATCCTATACACACCACCTTATAAAAGTATTCTGAGCTCACCTCCTTCCCCTGTCTTCCTCCACCCTAGCCACGCTGGCCTCTTTACTTTCTTCAAGCTCCCCTGAAAGGTCCTCACTGCTTGTGTTTCTGTTTCCTCTTTCTGGTATATTTTCCCCCATTGCCCCTCACTCTTTTAGGTCTTACCTTAACAGAAAAGTCACCTTAATGGAACAGTCACCTTAACAGAAAAGTCTTCCTCTCCACAGTATAAAATGCTCCTCTCCCGTTATTCTGTCCCCTTAATCTGCTATACTCTTCTTCATAGTCCTTGTCGCTACCTGAATTTTTACATGTTTATTCCTTATTGACGATATCAGAATATACTCTCTTTGAGAGTAGAAGCTCTGACTTTTTGTCCACTGCTTATCCTTGTGTCCAGAACAATGCTGGGCATACAGTAAGCTCTTGGTAAATATTTAACGAATAAGGGAATGAATGCTTTCCAACTACTCAGAGTCATCTCCCCAAGGGAAGTTTCAGTAATAGGCTTTTCTCCATCCTATTGCATTTTCAGTGATGTATATATAATCCAGTGCTGTGTGAGAGTTCTGTGGCACCCGGGAAACTCATTGCTGACCCTCTGCTCAATCAGACTTTTGAGTAGCCACAATTTGACAAGTGTACACTTGTCAGAGTCAGTAACATCTGTTCCATGCACCTAGCACTTATTTCTCCCAATTCCAAACTGGTTCTCTCATAGGTTTCAGTGCTGTTGTTTTCAAATTTATTTTAGCCCCAATCCCTTTGTTCAGAAGATGAGCAGAAGTTCAACATGTAAAACTATATAAAGCAGCTATGCTCCATTTCTGCTTCAAACCCCTCCACAGGCTAAAATTCCCAAGGGAGATCCACAAGCTCCCAACTCTTCTGAGCTTGCACAGCTTGAAGATATCTGTCTCCAGGCATACATTATTCTTGTTGATCCCTCGATTCAGAAGTAAATAATAATAAAGTCTCCTGAGCACAATATACTCTGAGCATTTATTACCAATTTATTATTATTGGAGTCACAGGAATAGCTCTGAAGGGTAAAAGCTTATGAGCTTCCACTGTCTCTTTCTTTTGGCACAGTTGTCCGCTAGGTCTAGGTTACCCTGGGCCAATCCTTTCTCAGATTCCACAACATCTGCCAAAAGGCCTGAGATGTTTAAATCCAGGCGACATTAATAAGACATAAATGAAATGAAAAGAAAATCCTGTACACTCTTTTTTCTATTACAAAAGCTGTAAGTGGTCATTGTGAAAATTTTCTAAAAGTCATACAATTAGAAATGAATGCAATAGATAGGACCCACATCACCTGGTAGAGGTACAATTACAGTCATATCTCTGTCATTTTCCCTTTAATCACTAGGTCCCCATATGCCCCTGCTAACAGGTAGTCCAGTATCAACCTCCTGATGCTTCCTCTCCTTCCTCCCCTCATTTGGTCAAGCAACCTTGGGCTTACACAGGCCTGCTGTTTCCACATGCCAGGACGGTGTCACCAGTGAATAACTGACCTTTTTTGGGGTAGATTTCCTCCTGTTGCTGCCACCCAGGATTGCTGTGAAAGTGGTGGTCTACTGTCCTTGCAGTCTTATGCTTTTAACAAAGTTTCTGGATCCCTGAACCCTTCCTCAGCAATGGGCACATTCATCTTGCACACATGTGGCCAAATAGACCTATTCAGGCAAGGAATAAAAACTCAAAGAGGAGCTACTCCATAGAAGAATTCCTAATCTGGATCCAGGAACTGGCAGTATTTCTGTATAATTAATTTTCTTTTAAACTATATGTACAAGTTGTCCCTCGGTATATACAGGGGATTGGTTCCAGCACCACCAGCATGTAACAATATTCATGCATAATCAGTCCTGCAGAACCTGAGTAAATGAAAAGTCAGCTCCCTTATGCATGGGTTTCACGTCCCTTGAACACTACATTTTGGTCCGTGTTTGGTTGAAGAAAAGCCATGTATAAATGTACCTATGCAGTTCAAACCCATGTCATTCACGGGCAACTGTACTTAATTATATGCTCTTAAAAATGTTATTGTGGGGCCAGGCATGGTGGCTCATGCCTGTAATCCAAGCACTTTGGGAGGCCGAGGCAGGTGGATCACCTGCGGTCAAGAGTTCGAGACTAGCCTGGCCAACCTGGTGAAACTCTGTCTTTACTAAAAATTCAAAAATTAGCTGGGGGTGGTGGCAGGTGCCTATAATCCCAGCTACTTGGGAGGCTGAGGCAGGAGAATCACTGGAACCCGGGAGGCAGAGGCTGCAGTGATCCGAGATCACACCATTGCACTCCAGCCTGGGTGACAGAGAGAGACTCCGTCTCAAAAAAAAAAAAAAAAGGAAAAAAACATTATTGTGCGAAAGTGTCCATAGGTTTTATTTCACTAAGGAGTCCACAGCACAAAAATTGTTGGAGAATGACAGTTCTCTTGCTTAAAAGAAAATGAAGTCTGTGTCTCCAAACACCCGTCACATATAATACATTAAAAGTAAAAAGTTACAATCCTACTCTTTATTATCTCTCCAAGTCTTTTTCTCCTCCAGTATTTCCTATTAAATGTTGATGCCTTGATGCCTCACCCTATCCACAGAGCCAATCAAATGCTAACCCCTGTGAATTGCCCCTCCTCAATATTTCTTAAATCTGTTCACTTCTCTATATTTCCACTGGCGTCACAATAAGCCACCATTCATCCCTTCCCAGGAGAATCACTGTGACCTCCCTGAAATCCACTCTTCCCATAGTACCACACATTCCTGTCCCTGAATCCCTGACATTTGAGCAGAGACCTGTAGGAGGTGAGGGAGCAAGTTAAGCAGATGGTGAGAAATCTGGTAGAGGAATTGTAGTCCAGGCAGAGGGAACAGCAGGTGAAAGGACCCTGAGAAGAGAGTCTACCCAGAGATCGGACAGACACCAGGAAAGCCAGTATGAATGGAGAGAAATGAGTGTGGGAAGGGAGAGTGGAGTAAACAGTAAGAAGATGGGGACATGGGGGAGGATAGATGGATCATTTGGGGCATTATAGGCATTATAAGCCCTTTTTTTTTTTTTTTTTTTTTTTTGAGACAGAGTCTTGCTCTGTCGCCCAGGCTAGAGTGCAGTGGCACGACCTCAACTCACTGCAACCTCTGCCTCTTGAGTTCAAGCAATTCTCCTGCCTCAGCTCCTGGTATGACAGGAGCCCACCACTGTGCCTGGCTAATTTTGGTATTTTTAGTAGAGACGAGATTTCACCATCTTGACCAGGTTGGTCTCAAACTCCTGACCTTGTGATCCACCCGCCTCATCCTCCCAAAGTGCTGGGATTATAGACATGAGCCACCGCGCCTGGCCTATAAGCCGTTTTTTAAGAACTTTGGCTTTTACTCAGAATGAGATGGGAGCTACTGGAAGGTTTCCAGCAAGTAATATGATTCAACTTTTGGTTTTTGTGTTGAGAAGAGACTACAGGTGGGCAAGCTGTGGTATCAGGGAGGCAAATTAAGAAGACTAGATTGCAAAAATCCAGGAGTCCGTGGTAGTAACAGAAGTAGCGAGAAGTGGTCGGACTCCAGAAATATTTTGAAGATAGAGCCAACAGGATTTCCTGATAGATTAAATGTGGGGTGAGAAAGAGTCAAATACGATTCCTGGGTTTTCAGCCTGTGCAACCAGTAAAATTGAGTTGCCATTTACTGAGATATTAACCACTATTAACAAAAATGCCTATCTTTCTACATTTGTTTTTTCAATGCACAGAGCCTCTAGCTGCATCCATATTGCTACAAAGAACATAATTTCATTCTTTTTATGGCTGTGTAGTATTCCATGGTGTACACGAATCACATTTTTAAAAATCCAACCCACTGTTGGTGGGCACCTAGGTTGATTCCATGTCTTTGTTATTGTGAATAGTGCTGTGATGAACATGTGAGTGCATGGGTTTTTTTGTTTTCTTTTGGATATATACCCAGTAATGAAATTGCTGCGTCAAATTGCTGCCACAAAAAAAAAAAAAAAAAAAAAAAAAAATTCTGTTTTAAGTTCTTTGAGAAATCTCCAAACTGCTTTCCAGAGTGGCTGAATACTTGTATTTCCAACCAATAGTCAATAAACATTCCTTTTTCTCCACAGCCTCCCCAGCATGTTATTTTTTTACTTTTTAATCATCATCTTTCTGACTGGTGTGAGATGGTATCTCACTGCAGTTTCGATTTGCACTGCTCTGATGATTAGTGACGTTGAGCACTTTTTCATATGTCTGATGGCTGCTTGTACAGCTTCTTTTGAGACGTGTCCATTCATGTCCTTTGCCCATTTTTTAATGGGACTGTTTAGTTTTTGCTTGTTGATTTGTTTAAGTTCCTTGTAGATTCTGGATATTAGACCTTTGTCAAAAGCATAGTTTGCTAATAGTTTCTTCCATTTTGTAGGCTGTTTACTCTGTTGGCAATTTATTTTGCTGTGCAGACACTGTTTAGTTTAATTAGGTCTCACTTGTCTTTTTTGGTTTTGTTGCAATTGCTTTCAGATACTTAGCCATAAATTCTTTGCCAAAACTGATGTCACGGAAGGTATTTTCTAGGTGTTCCTTCAGGATTTTTACAGTTTGAGGTCTTATATTTAAACCTTTAAATCATCTTGTGTTAATTTTTGTATATGTTGAGAGGTAAGAGTCCAGTTTCATTCTTCTGCATATGGCTCGCCAGTTTTCCCAGCACCATTTATTTAATAGGGAGTACTTTTCCCATTGTTTACTTTTGTCAACTTTTACAAAGATCTGTTGGTTGTAGGTGTGTGGATTTATTTCAGGGTCCTCTATTCTGTTCCATTGGTCTATATGTTTGTTTTTGTACCAGTACCATGCTGTTTTGGTTACTGTAGCCTTATGGCATAGTTTGAAGTCTGGTAATGTGATACCTCTGGCTTTTTTCTTTTTGCTTAGGATTGCTTTGGTTATTTAGGCTCTTTTTTAGTTCCAAATGAATTTTAGAATAGATTTTTGTAACTGTATGAAAGATGACATTGGTATTTTGATAGGGGTAGCACTGAATCTGTAAATTGCTTTGGGCAGTATGGCTACTTTAACAATATTGATTCTTCCAATTCATAAGTATGGAATAGTTTTCCATTTATTTGTGTCATCTCTGATTTTTTTCAGCAGTGTTTGGTAGTTCTCCTTGTAAAGATCTTTCACCTCCTTGGTTAGATAAATTTCTATATATTTCATTTTTTGGTGATTATTTTAAAAGGGTTGTGTTCTTGATTTGGTTCTCAGCTAGGACATTACTGGTGTATAGAAATGTTACTAATTTTTGCACATTTATTTTGTATTCTGAAACTTTACTGAAATTGTTTATCAGTTCCAGGGGCCTTTTGGCGGGGTGTTTAGGGCTTTCTATTTATAGAATAATATCATCAGCAAGAAGAGATAGTTTGACTTCTTCTTTTTCTGTTTGGATACCTTTTATCCCTTTCTCTTGCCTGATTGCTCTGACTAGAACGCCCAGTACTACATTGAATAGGAGTCGTAGGAATGGGCATCCTTTTCTTGTTGCAGTTATCAAAGGGAATGGTTCCAGCTTTTGCCTGTTCAGTATGATGTTGGCTATGGGGTTGTCATAAATGGCTCTTACTACTTTGAGGTATGTTCCTTTGATGCCTAGTCTGTTGATGGTTTTTATTGTGAAGGAATGTTAGATTTTATCAAATCTTTTCTGCACCTGTGAAGATGCTCATGTGGTCTTCGGTTTTTATTCTGTTTATGTGATGAATCACATTTATTGACTTGTGTATGTTGAACAAACCTTGCATTTCAGGAATAAAGCCTATTTGATCATGGTGTAACTTTTTGATGTACAGCTGGATTTGGTTTGCTAGTATTTTGTTGAGGATTTTTGTGTCTATGTCTGCCAGGGATATTGACCTGAAGTTTTCTATTTTGTTGTGTCTCTGCCAGATTTTGGTGTCAAGATGATGCTGACTTCATACAGTGAGTTAGGGAGAAGCCCCCTTCCTCAATTTTTTGGAATAGTTTTACTATGATTGGTTTCAGTTCTTTGTATAGCTGGTAGAATTTTGTTACGAATCCATCAGGTCTAGCGCTCTTTTTGGCTGGTAAATTTTTTATTTTTATTTTATTTATTATTATTTATTATTATTATTAGTGGTGATTGTATTGTATTGTATTGTATTGTATTGTATTGTATTTTTTTAATTATTATACTTTAAGTTCTAGGGTACATGTGCATAACGTGCAGGTTTGTTACATATGTATACTTGTGCGATGTTGGCGTGCTACACCCATCAACTCGTCAGCAACCATCACCTCGTCATTTACATCAGGTATAACTCCCAATGCAATCCCTCCCCCCTCCCCCCTCCCGATGATAGGCCCCGGTGTGTGATGTTCCCCTTCCCGAGTCCAAGTGATCTCATTGTTCAGTTCCCACCTATGAGTGAGAACATGCGGTGTTTGGTTTTCTGTTCTTGCGATAGTTTGCTAAGAATGATGGTTTCCAGCTGCATCCATGTCCCTACAAAGGACACAAACTCATCCTTTTTTATGGCTGCATAGTATTCCATGGTGTATATGTGCCACATTTTCTTAATCCAGTCTGTCACTGATGGACATTTGGGTTGATTCCAAGTCTTTGCTATTGTGAATAGTGCTGCAATAAACATACGTGTGCATGTGTCCTTATAGCAGCATGATTTATAATCCTTTGGGTATATACCCAGTAATGGGATGGCTGGGTCATAAGGTACTTCTAGTTCTAGATCCTTGAGGAATTACCATACTGTTTTCCATAATGGTTGAACTAGTTTACAATCCCACCAACAGTGTAAAAGTGTTCCTATTTCTCCACATCCTCTCCAGCACCTGTTGTTTCCTGACTTTTTAATGATTGCCATTCTAACTGGTGTGAGGTGGTATCTCATTGTGGTTTTGATTTGCATTTCTCTGATGGCGAGGGATGATGAGCATTTTTTCATGTGTCTGTTGGCTGTATGAATGTCTTCTTTTGAGAACTGTCTGTTCATATCCTTTGCCCACTTTTTGATGGGGTTGTTTGTTTTTTTCTTGTAAATTTGTTTGAGTTCTTTGTAGGCTCTGGATATTAGCCCTTTGTCAGATGAGTAGATTGCAAAAATTTTCTCCCATTCTGTAGGTTGCCTGTTCACTCTGATGGTAGTTTCTTTTGCTGTGCAGAAGCTCTTCAGTTTAATTAGATCCCATTTGTCAATTTTGGCTTTTGTTGCCATTGCTTTTAGTGTTTTAGACATGAAGTCCTTGCCCATGCCTATGTCCTGAATGGTATTCCCTAGGTTTTCTTCTAGGGTTTTCATGGTATTAGGTCTAACATTTAAGTCTCTAATCCATGTTGAATTAAGTTTCGTATAAGGAGTAAGGAAAGGATGCAGTTTCAGCTTTCTACTTATGGCTAGCCAATTTTCCCAGCACCATTTATTAAATAGGGAATCCTTTCCCCATTTCTTGTTTTTCTGAGGTTTGTCAAAGATCAGATGGCTGTAGATGTGTGGTATTATTTCTGAGGACTCTGTTCTGTTCCATTGGTCTATATCTCTGTTTTGGTACCAGTACCATGCTGTTTTGGTTACTGTAGCCTTGTAGTATAGTTTGAAGTCAGGTAGCATGATGCCTCCAGCTTTGTTCTTTTGACTTAGGATTGTCTTGGAAATGTGGGCTCTTTTTTGGTTCCATATGAACTTTAAAGCAGTTTTTTCCAATTCTGTGAAGAAACTCATTGGTAGCTTGATGGGGATGGCATTGAATCTATAAATTACCTTGGGCAGTATGGCCATTTTCACGATATTGATTCTTCCTATCCATGAGCATGGTATGTTCTTCCATTTGTTTGTGTCCTCTTTTATTTCACTGAGCAGTGGTTTGTCATTCTCCTTGAAGAGGTCCTTTACATCCCTTGTAAGTTGGATTCCTAGGTATTTCATTCTCTTTGAAGCAATTGTGAATGGAAGTTCATTCATGATTTGGCTCTCTGTTTGTTTGTTACTGGTGTATAAGAATGCTTGTGATTTTTGCACATTAATTTTGTATCCTGAGACTTTGCTGAAGTTGCTTATCAGCTTAAGGAGATTTTGGGCTGAGACAATGGGGTTTTCTAAATATACAATCATGTCATCTGCAAAGAGGGACAATTTGACTTCTTCTTTTCCTAACTGAATACCCTTTATTTCTTTCTCTTGCCTGATTTCCCTAGCCAGAACTTCCAACGCTATGTTGAATAGGAGTGGTGAGAGAGGGCATCCCTGTCTTGTGCCAGTTTTCAAAGGGAATGCTTACAGTTTTTGCCCATTCAGTAAGATATTGGCTGTGGGTTTGTCATAAATAGCTCTTATTATTTTGAGATACGTTCCATCAATACCGAATTTATTGAGCGTTTTTAGCATAAAGGGCTGTTGAATTTTGTCAAAGGCCTTTTCTGCATCTATTGAGATAATCATGTGGTTTTTGTCTTTGGTTCTGTTTATATGCTGATTACATTTATTGATTTGCATATGTTGAACCAGCCTTGCATCCCAGGGATGAAGCCCACTTGATCATGGTGGATAAGCTTTTTGATGTGCTGCTGGATCCGGTTTGCCAGTATTTTATTGAGGATTTTTGCATCGATGTTCATCAGCGATATTGGTCTAAAATTCTCTTTTTTTGTTGTGTCTCTGCCAGGCTTTGGTATCAGGATGATGTTGGCCTCATAAAATGAGTTAGGGAGGGTTCCTTCTTTTTCTATTGATTGGAATAGTTTCAGAAGGAATGGTACCAGCTCCTCCTTGTACCTCTGGTAGAATTCAGCTGTGAATCCATCTGGTCCTGGACTTTTTTTGGTTGGTAGGCTATTAATTATTGCCTCAATTTCAGAGCCTGCTATTGGTCTATTCAAGAATTCAGCTTCTTCCTGGTTTAGTCTTGGGAGATTGTAAGTGTCCAGGAAATTATCCATTTCTTCTAGATTTTCTAGTTTATTTGCGTAGAGGTGTTTATAGTATTCTCCGATGGTAGTTTGTATTTCTGTGGGGTCGGTGGTGATATCCCCTTTATCATTTTTTATTGTGTCTATTTGATTCTTCTCTCTTTCCTTCTTTATTAGAGTTGCTAGCGGTCTATCAATTTTGTTGATCTTTTCAAAAAACCAACTCCTGGATTCATTGATTTTTTGGAGGGTTTTTTGTGTCTCTATCTCCTTCAGTTCTGCTCTGATCTTAGTTATTTCTTGCCTTCTTCTAGCTTTTGAATATGTTTGCTCTTGCTTCTCTAGTTCTTGTAATTGTGATGTTAGAGTGTCAATTTTAGATCTTTCCAGCTTTCTCTTGTGGGCATTTAGTGCTATAAATTTCCCTCTACACACTGCTTTAAATGTGTCCCAGAGATTCTAGTATGTTGTATCTTTGTTCTCATTGGTTCCAAAGAACATCTTTATTTCTGCCTTCATTTCGTTATGTACCCAGTAGTCATTCAGGAGCAGGTTATTCAGTTTCCATGTAGTTGAGCGGTTTTGATTGAGTTTCTTAGTCCCAAGTTCTAGTTTGATTGCACTGTGGTCTGAGAGACAGTTTGTTATAATTTCTGTTCTTGTACATTTGCTGAGGAGTGCTTTACTTCCAATTATGTGGTCAATTTTGGAATAAGTGTGATGTGGTGCTGAGTAGAATGTATATTCTGTTGATTTGGGGTGGAGAGTTCTGTAGATGTCTATTAGGTCTGCTTGCTGCAGAGATAAGTTCAATTCCTGGATATCCTTGTTAACTTTGTGTCTCATTGATTTGTCTAATGTTGACAGTGGGGAGTTGAAGTCTCCCATTATTATTGTACGGGAGTCTAAGTCTCTTTGTAAGTCTCTAAGGACTTGCTTTATGAATCTGGGTGCTCCTGTATTGGGTGCATATATATTTAGGATAGTTAGCTCTTCCTGTTGAATTGATCCCTTTACCATTATGTAATGGCCTTCTTTGTCTCTTTTGATCTTTGATGGTTTAAAGTCTGTTTTATCAGAGACTGGTATTGCAACCCCTGCTTTTTTTTGTTCTCCATTTGCTTGGTAGATCTTCCTCCATCCCTTTATTTTGAGTCTATGTATGTCTCTGCATGTGAGATGGGTCTCCTGAATACAGCAAACTGATAGGTCTTTACTCTTTATCCAGTTTGCCAGTCTGTGTCTTTTAATTGGAGCATTTAGTCCATTTACATTTAAGGTTAATATTGTTATGTGTGGACTTGATCCTGCCATTATGATATTAACTGGTTATTTTGCTCGTTAGTTGATGCAGTTTCTTCCTAGCCTCGATGGTCTTTACATTTTGGCATGTTTTTGCAATGGCTGGTACCAGTTGTTCCTTTCCATGTTTAGTGCTTCCTCCAGGGTCTCTTGGAAGGCAGGCCTGGTGGTGACAAAATCTCTAAGCATTTGCTTATCTGTAAAGGATTTTATGTCTCCTTCACTTATGAAACTTAGTTTGGCTGGATATGAAATTCTGGGTTGAAAATTCTTTTCTTTAAGAATGTTGAATATTGGCCCCCACTCTCTTCTGGCTTGTAGAGTTTCTGCCGAGAGATCTGCTGTTAGTCTGATGGGCTTCCCTTTGTGGGTAACCCGACCTTTCTCTCTGGCTGCCCTTAAGATTTTTTCCTTCATTTCAACTTTGGTGAATCTGGCAATTATGTGTCTTGGAGTTGCTCTTCTCGAGGAGTATCTTTGTGGCATTCTCTGTATTTCCTGGATTTGAATGTTGGCCTGCCCTACCAGGTTGGGGAAGTTCTCCTGGATGATATCCTGAAGAGTGTTTTCCAACTTGGTTCCATTTTCCCCCTCACTTTCAGGCACCCCAATCAGACGTAGATTTGGTCTTTTTACATAATCCCATACTTCTTGCAGGCTTTGTTCATTTCTTTTTCTTCTTTATTCTTTAGGTTTCTCTTCTCGTTTCATTTCATTCATTTGATCCTCAATCGCTGATACTCTTTCTTCTGGTTGATCGAGTTGGTTACTGAAGCTTGTGCATTTGTCACGTATTTCTCGTGTCATGGTTTTCATCTCTGTCCATTCATTTATGGCCTTCTCTGCATTAATTATTCTAGTTATCAATTCTTCCACTCTTTTTTCAAGATTTTTAGTTTCTATGCACTGGGTACGTAATTCCTCCTTTAGCTCTGAGAAGTTTGATGGACTGGAGCCTTCTTCTCTCATCTCATCAAAGTCATTCTCCGTCCAGCTTTGATCCGTTGCTGGCGATGAGCTGCATTCCTTTGCAGGGGGAGATGCACTCTTATTTTTTGAATTTCCAGCTTTTCTGCCCTGCTTTTTCCCCATCCTTGTGGTTTTATCTGCCTCTGGTCTTCGATGATGGTGTCATACTGATGGGGTTTTGGTGTGGGTGTCCTTCCTGTTTGTTAGTTTTCCTTCTAACAGTCAGGACCCTCAGCTGTAGGTCTGTTGGAGATTGCTTGAGGTCCACTCCAGACCCTGTTTGCCTGGGTATCAGCAGCAGAGGCTGCAGGAGATAGAATATTGCTGAACAGCGAGTGTTCCTGTCTGATTTTTGCTTTGGAAGCTTCCTCTCAAGGGTGTACTCCACCGTGTGAGGTGTGGGTTGTCAGTCTGCCCCTAGTGGGGGATGTCTCCCAGTTAGGTTACTCAGGGGTCAGGGACCCACTTGAGCAGGCAGTGTGTCCGTTCTCAGATCTCAACCTCCGTGTTGGGAGATCCACTGCTCTCTTCAAAGCTGTCAGACAGAGTCGTTTGTGTCTGCAGAGGTTTCAGCTGCTTTGTTGTTGTTGTTGTTGTTGTTGTTTAGCTGTGCCCTGTCCCCAGAGGTGGAGTCTACAGAGACAGGCAGGATTCCTTGAGCTGCTGTGAGCTCCACCCAGTTAGAGCTTCCCAGCCGCTTTGTTTATCTACTTAAGCCTCAGCAATGGCGGGCGCCCCTCCCCCAGCCTGGCTGCTGCCTTGCTGTGAGATCACAGACTGCTGTGCTAGCAATGAGGGAGGCTCTGTGGGTGTGGGACCCTCCCGGCCAGGTGTGGGATATAATCTCCTGGTGTGCCCATTTGCCAAGATCCTTGGTAGAGCACAATATTGGGGTGGGAGTTACCCGATTTTCCAGGTGTTGTGTGTCTCAGTTCCCCTGGCTAGGAAAAGGGATTCCCTTCCCCCTTGCACTTCCCAGGTGAGGCGATGCCTGGCCCTGCTTCAGCTCTCACTGGTTGGTCTGCAGCAGCTGACCAGCACCGACTGTCCCACACTCCCTAGTGAGACGAACCCAGTACCTCAGTTGAAAATGCAGAAATCACCTGCCTTCTGTGTTGCTCGTGCTGGGAGTTGGAGACTGGAGCTGTTCCTATTCAGCCATCTTGCTCTGCCCCCCTATTTTTTATTATTTTTATTTTTTGAGATGGAGTATCACTTCATCACCCAGGCTGGAGTGCAATGGCGTGATCTCAGCTCACTGTAACCTCCGCCTCCTGGGTTCAAGAGATTCTCCTGCCTCAGCCTCCCCAGTATCTGGGACTTCAGGTGCACACCACCATGCCTGGCCAATTTCTTTGAATTTTCAGTAGAGACGGATGTTTCACCACGTTGGCCAGGCTGGTCTCGAACTCCTGACTTCAGGTCATCTGACCAGCTTGGCCTCCCCAAATGCTGGGATTACAGATGTGAGCCACTGCCCCCAGCCAGTAAGTTTTTTTTATTACTGATTCAATTTCTAAACTGGTATTGGTCTGTTCAGATTTTCACTTTCCTCCTGGTTCAGTCTTGGATGGTTGTGTGTTTTAGGAATTTATCCATTATTTCTTTATTTTCTAATTTGTATGTGTGGAGGTATTCATAATAGTCTCTGAGGATCTTTTGTATTTGTGTGAGATCGGTTGTAATGTCATCTTTGTCATTCTTGATTACACTTATTTGGATCTTCTCTCTTTTTTCTTTATGAATCTAGATAGTGGTCTATCACTTTTGTTCATTCTTTCAAAGAACAAAGTCTTAGTTTCACTGATCTTTAGTGTTGACTTTTGGTTCTCAATTTCATTTTGTACTTCTGTGATTTTAGTTATTTCTTTTCTTCTACTGGCTTTGGGGATAGATCCTTCTTTTTTTTTCTAGTTCCTCTCAGTGCAATGTTAGATTGTTAATTTGAGATATTTCTAATCTCTTGATGAAAGTGTTTAGTGCTACAAACTTTCTTCTTAACACTGCTTTAGTTGCATCCCAAAGGTTTTTCTAAGTTGTGCCTCTATTTTCATTAATTTCAAAATTTTTTAATTTTTGCCTTAATTTTATTGTTCACCCAAGAGTTATGCAGAAGCAAGTTGGCTAATTTTCATGTTTTGTGTAGTTTTGAGAGATATTCTTGGTATTTATGCCTATGTTTTTTGCACTATGGTCTAACAATGTGCTTGGTATGATTTCTATTAGGTTGGTGCAAAAGTAATTATGGTATTTTACCATTAAAAGTAATGGCAAAAACTGCAATTACTTTTGCAACAACCACCTAATACTTTTTGGAATTTAATGAGACTTGCTTTATGGCGAGCATGTGATCAATCTTAAAATATATCCCATGTGCTGATGAGAAGAATGTGTATTCTGTGGTTGTTGGGTGAAGTATTCTATAGATGTCTATTAAGTCCAATTCATCAAGTGTCAAGTTTAAGTCAATAATTTATTTGTTAGTTTTCTGCCTCAATTTCTGTCTAACACTATCAATGGGGTGTTGAAGTCCCCTGCTATTATTGTGTGGCTAAGTTTTTTTGTATGTCAAGAAGAACTGGTTTTATGAATCTAGGTGGACTCCAGTGTTGGGTGCATATTTATTTAGGATAGGTAAGTCTTCTCGTTGAATTGAATCCTTTATAATTACATCATGCACTTCTTTGTCCTTCCTGATTGTTGTTGGTTTAAAGTTTGTTTTATCTTATATAAAAATATTGACTTGTGCTTTTTCATTTTCCGTTTGCATGGTAGATCTTTCTCCATCTCTTTACTTTGAGCCTGTGTGTGCCATGACATGTAAGATGCATCTCTTGAAGACAGCATATATTTGGGTCTTGTCTTTTTATCCAGCTTGCCACTCTATGCTGTTTCACTGGAGCATTTAGACAATTTACATTCAGGGTTAGTATTGATAGATGAGATTTTGATCCCATCATCATGTTGTTGGCTGTTTGTTTTGTACTCTCGATTGTGTCATTGCTTTAGATTGTCCATGGGCTATGTGCTTGAGTGAGTTTTGGGTGTAGCAGGTGTTGATCATTTGTTTCCATGTTTAGCATTCCCTTAAGGACTTCTTGTAAGTCTGGTCTGGTGGTAACAAATTTCTTTAGTGCTTGCTTGTCTGAGGAGGTTTTTATTTCTCCTTTGCTTATGAAGCTTATTTTGGTAGGATATGAGATTCTTAGTTGGAATTTCTTTCCTTTAAGAATGCTGAAAAAGGCCCCTAATCTGTTCTGCCTTGTAAGGTTTCTGCTGAGAGGTCTGCTGCTAGCATGATGGGGTTCCCTTTGTAAGTGACCTGACTTTTCTCTCTAGGTGCCTTTAAGATTTTTTTATTTTGCATTAACATTGGTGAATCTGATGACTATGTATTTTGGGGGTAGTCATCTTGTATAGTATCTTACAGGGTTCTATGTATTTCTTGAATTTGTATGTCTTCTTCTCTAGCAAGACTGGGGAAATTTTTATGGACTGAATTCTCAAACATATTTTCCAAGTTGCTTACTCTCTTTCCTACTCTTTCAGGAATGCCAGTGAGTCACAGACTTGGTCTCTTTACATAGTACTATTATATATTTCTCAGCGGTTTTGTTCACTTTTAAAAATTCTTTTTTCTTTCTTTTTTCTGACTGAGTTGATTGGAAGAACCTCCCTTCAAGCACTGAGCTTGATCTATTCTGCTGTTAATGCTTTCACTGTATTATGTAATTCTTGAAGTGCATTCTTCAGTTCAAGAAGTTCAGTTTGGTTCTTTCCTAAAATGGCTATTTCATCATTCAGTTCCTGGATCATTTAACTGGATTCCTTGGATTGGATTTCAGCTTTCTCCTGGATCTCAATGAACTTCTTTGCATTCAGATTCTGAATTCTGTCTGTCATTTCAGTCATCTCAATCCGGTTAAGAACCATTTCTGGGAAACGTGTGAGGGGGGGTGCGGGGGGGGTTTTTTTTTTTTTTTTTTTGGAGTTAAGGGGACAAACTGGCATTTTGAGTTGCCAGAGCTCTTGTGCTGATTCTTTCTCATGTGTGAGGGCTAATATTCATTTAAATGTGATGTAAGTTGAAAATAGTCAGTTGACTTCATTTCTGGGTGTTTTCAGAAGGCCACAATATACAGAATCTTTATTTGTGGCTGCATTTTTGCCTTAGGTTTCACAGGTGCTGTATACTGGCAGGGTATTTTGGTGTTGCATTTTGGGCTGCAATCCAGTAGGTGCTGCTTAAGAGTGTTGGCCTGTAGATAGGCTCTCAGCCACAGGGTTCTTTTATATTTTGGCCCAGTTGGCAGTAGTGCTCTGTGGTGAGGGGTGAAAAGATAACCCCCTCACCTGGTCTGCTGCTGGGCCTTGGAGGAGCACCTCTGATCACTGACTCCATGTTTGCATTTCCTTTGTTAGGTGTTCCGATCTGCAGGGCTCCCTCATGCAAGAGCCACAGCTAGCAAACAGGCCATACCCTTCCCAGGCCAGCCCTGTGGAGGGACATACCCTGCTCCCCAATCAGCCCATTAACTCAGGAGTATTGCCCCTCTCAGTTTTCTGAGAGTAAGGGCTCTCCCACTGCTTGGGTGCTGCCCAAGCTGGCAAGTCTCAACCAGCTAGGAACAGCAGAGGCGGGTGGAGTCACCCATTCTGCCATCTTCATGCCTCCTAGGGGCAGGCAGAGCTGTGCTTGCCAGCAGAATTCAGGTAGGGGTGGGTTCGCTGTGTTCAATCCCTAACTGGTGTGTCTCGCCTGGCTCGGAGGAGCCAGGGTAGGTGGAATCACCCAATCCACCATCCAGGTGCTTCCCGGGAGATCATGGGGGTGTGCCTGCCAGCAGAGTTCGGGCAGAAGCAGGCCTACTGTGCTGTAAGCCCCAGCAGGCATGGCCCTCCCGGCCAAGCAGTGTGGATGGATGGAGTCCTCTGATCCACTGTCAGGGTGCTTCCTGGGGGAACACAGAGCAGTGTATCTCAGCATAGTTCAGGCAGAAGTGGGGCCACTGTGCTAGAAGCTGGTGCCAGCCTTATCTGGTGAAGGGGAGTGGAGCAATCCTACTGCTCCTGGGCACCACAACCGCGGCCTCTTTTGGGGATATAGCAGCCGGGGCTGGGCTGCTCCAGGGTCCAAGGCCTGTGGAGGCCCCTGTGGACTTGAGTGTTTGCCTCCACAAAAACTCTGGGTGGCTCTCTGTATCAGTGCAGAAGCCTGGGTTGAGGGTTGGAGGAATTCTCCCATTCCCAGGATTGAATAGGTTCCTGTGGGAAGTGTGGATCCCCAGGAGGCTCTCACTCACTCTCCCTTTTCTGGTGGTGGGGGCTTCTCCTGGCTGCACTGAACCCAGATGGGCTGCAACCTAACTGCTCTTTTCTGTTCTAAGTGTCCCCTTGCTCCCTTGATGGATCCCAACATGGTTTCTTAGACAACTGGCTTGCAGGGTCAATGTTTACTTGCCACTTTTTTCCCTCTCTGTGACAGTGGCACACACTAGCTGCTTCTAGTCCACCATCCTGACCCGCTTTTGATGTGAAACTTTAGCATGAATGACTCCATTTTGGTTTGGTCTGCTGGAGCCTAGTATAGGAGCTCAGTCCAAATCAATGGCCGCCCATAAATTTTATTTAACAGGCTGTACAGCAAGTGGTGAGTGGTGGGCAAGCGAATGAAGTTTCATCTGTATTTACAGCCACTCCCTGTCACTCATATTACCACCTGAGTTCCACCGCCTGTCAGATCAGTGAGGGCATTTGATTCTCATAGGAGTATGAAACCTACTGTGAACTGCGCATGCGAGGGATCTAGGTTGCACGCTCTTTGTGAGAACCTAATGCTTGATGATCTGCCACTGTCTCCTGTCACCCTCAGACGGAACCATCTAGTTGCAGGAAAACAAATTCACAGCTCCCACTGATTCTACATTATGGTGAGTTGTATAATTATTTCATTATATATTACAATGTAATAATATAAAGTGCACAATAAATGTAATGCATTTGAATTATCCCAAAACCATCTGCCCCACCCCGGTCTGTAGAAAAACTGTATTCCACAAAACTGGTGCCAAAAAGTTTGGGGACTGCTGGTGTAGGACACGTTAGCCATCTTTAAACTTCATCTTCAAAATATTCATGGGGATTTTAATTAATTTATTTTCTCAAAGGAACTTTAAAATGAACTTTTCAAGGGTCGAATCAAGCTTCTTCTTGTGGTTTGGATTGGGATTGGAATTTATTGGGGAGAATGGTTGTATTAAAAATATTGAATCTCCCATCCAAGTACTACCCAGGCCCAACCCTGCTTAGTCCTATGATCAGAAGAGATCAGGTGTGTTCAGAGTGATATGACCATTTGTCTGTTCTTTGTATTTAAACAGTGTCTTCTCTAGATATCGTATATTTGAGTCTTGATTTTTTTTTTATTTTTATTTTTTAGATGGCATTTCTCTCTTGTTGCCCAGGCTGGGGTGCAATGGTGTGATCTCGGTTCACTGCAACCTTCGCCTCCCAAGTTCCAGCGACTCTCCTGCCTTAGCCTCCCAAGTAGCTGGGATTACAGGTATGCGCCACCATGCCCGGTTACTTTTGTATTTTCAGTAGAGACGCAGTTTCACCATGTTGGTCATGCTGGTCTCAAATTCCTTACCTCAGGTGATCCACCCGACTTGGCCTCCCAAAGTGCTGGGATTACAGGTGTGAGCCATTGCACCCTGTCAAGTCTTGATTTTTTTATCCCATCTGAATGGGATAAAAAACTTTATTTATCTTTTAAATAAAGTGTTTAGTCCATATTCATTTAAAATAAAATGAAATATTGAATCTCCTTTTTCTCAAACTATTCTTCTTTTAAATTCAATATATTTGCATCCTAGATTTTTTCTTTTTTTTTTTTCTTTTTTTTTTTTTGAGACAGGCTGCTCTGTCATGCAGACTAGAGAGCCGTGGTGTGATCTCGGCTCACTGTGGTCTCCGCCTCCAGGTTCAAGCGATTCTCCTGCCTCAGCCTCTCGAGTAGCTGGGATTACAGGCGTGTGCCACCATGCCCAGCTAATTTTTGTATTTGTAGTAGAGATGGGTTTCACCGTGTTGGCCAAGCTGGTGTCGAACTCCTGGCCTCTGCCCATCTTGGCCTCCCAAAGTGCTGGGATATAGGCATGAGCCACCATGTCTGGCCTGCATCCTATATATTTTTCGGTAACTTTATTCCTAGGTGTTTTATAGGTTGTTATTGTGAATAGTTTTTTCCCATTATTTTTTCTTATCAATTATATAGCTAAAGAAAAGCTACTGCATAAATGAGATTGGTTTGTATGTGAGTGCTGTTGTTATGCTGAACTTCAAGCATTATGCCAGCCTTGAGTAGTAGATGTGTTTATCACTGCTAGCCTACCTATAACCTCTACTCCATCTATATGTACACACTGTATAACCTGATTTTTAAAAAATATATATTACTCTAACACTTGGACATCTGATCTTTGCATTGGTCTAATATGCTTATAAATTAAGTATCTTCAGACTCCTAACCATGTTCTACTCTATCTCGTCTGCAAATGATGAAAATCTTGCATCTTCCTTTCTGACAGTATGCCTTTTATTTATTTTTCTTATCTTATAGCATTGACTAGAACATTCGAGAGATTTTTTTTTCTTTTGACGGAGTCTCACTCTGTCGCTAGGCTGGAGTGCAGTGGCACAATCTCGGCTTACTACAACCTCCACCTCCTGGGTTCAAGTGATTCTCCTGCCTCAGCCTCCTGAGTAGCTGGGACTACAGGTATGAGCCACCACACCCAGCTAATTTTTTTTTTTTTTTTGTATTTTTAATAGAGACGGGGTTTCACCATGTTGGCCAGGATGGTCTTGATCTCCTGACCTCATGATCTGCCCACCTCAGCCTCCCAAAGTACTGGGATTACAAGCATGAGCCACCATGCCCAGCCTCAGGAGAATTTTAAAAACTGCAAAGCTAATAGCTAACCCTGTCTTATTTGTAAATTTAACAGAAATAGCTTTAATCTTATATTTCAATCTTAAGTACAATGTATGTTGTTCATTTCTGGTACAAAAATTTGATGTTATTAAGGTAGTTGTCTTCTCCTAGTTTATTAAGAGAGTCTGGAATTAATATTTAATTTTATAAGATTTATTTTTTCATCCAGAGTGATGATTATTTAATTTTTTCCTTTAATTTGTTGATGTATAACAATTAACATAATACGAAACCTTTCTTACTTTCCCTTGAGCATTCTCACTTTTGCTCTTGGGCTCCTGGCTATTCCAGCCCCTGCCCTTCTAGTGAGGCATACTCTCATACTCTAGTGAGGCATTGTTACCTCCCCACTGTTGTTATCCATTCCATTTCTATTCATTGTTTTCCAGTACATAGTGTTACTGGATGAAAAGTTCATTTTTACTTAACTTTGTATGAAATTCTTCCCCCAGATATTAACATAGCTTCTCCCCTCACCTCCTTCAAATCTTCACTCAAATTTAACCTCAGTGAGGACTTTCCTGACAAACTCTTTAAGTTGCAGTCTTCTCATCACCTCCATCCCATTGCTTTACTTTCTTCTAAAAACACTTATCATATCCTAACACACTGTTAACTTATTTTATTTCATGTACTCCTCCACCAGACTATAAGGTTCAAGAGGTCAAGTTTTTTCTCCCTTAATTTTGTCCTTCCCGTGAGAACAAAAGCCTGGCTCTAAGCTTCAGCACCCCTAAATTCTTAAAGATGTCTCTGATTAATCATCTAGACCTAAAACTTTCCAAAAGGTATGTCAGCAGCGAGAGTGTAAAGGGAATCAATTTTCAGACCCTCGCCTTCCAGACGAACTCCTTCTCAAAACCAGTATGCCACAGAGTATGCCTGTGTTCACATCAGCCATTATTCTACCTTCTAAAATAAAGGCACTTGTCTCACCCATTCCAAGTCTTTGAATGGAGCATTTCTAAGTACAAAATCCTCCAAGGAAATAAAGAGGTAGACTCCTTTAATGACTAATCAAGACATAATAAACCCTTAGAGCATCTTGTCTTTCCCTGTTGTATATTCATTTCGAGTCAGAATAAAGCTGTATTATAAGCAGAGCTTTTTTTTTTTTTTTTTTTTGAGACAGAGTTTCTGTCTGTTGTCGCCCAAGCTGGAGTGCAATGGTACGATCATGGTTCACTGCAACCTCTGCCTCCCAGGTTCAAGCAATTCTCCCACCTCAGCCTCCCACATAGCTGAGATTACAGGCACCCGCTGTCATGCCCAGCTAATTTTTGTATTTTTGTAGAGACGGGATTTCTTCATGTTGTCCAGGCTGGTCTTGAACTCCTGACCTCGGGTGATCCACCCACCTCAGCCTCCCAAAGTACTGAGATTATAGACCTGAGCCACCGCACCTGGCCAAGCAGAACATTTTGACCTAGGGGTTCTGTTATGTAGTAGTTGAGTAGTGAGAGTAATGAAAATTCTCATTTACAAACTTTGCCTCTTCTGTCTTCTGTCTGCTGACCCCCCCAACAAACGGCATTACTCTGGAAGAGTGCCACAAGAACAAAGCAGAGTCAATGAGATATATTAAATGCCTTTTTAAAAAAAGTCCCTTCTCACACACTTAAGCAATTACTTTCAGCCATTCTTAATATTCGTTTCTAGGATTTATAATTATTTGCAAATAAAAGCACTTCAAAAATGCCAAAGCTGAATAGGTTAGTATATTACTTACCCATTGCTACACAACAAATTACTAGAAACTTAGCAGCTTAAAATAACAAACATTTATTATTTAAGTTTCTATGGGTCAGGAGCCACAGTTTAGCTGAATCTTCTGCTTAGGGTCTCACAAGACTGCAATCAAAGTGTTAGTTGGGCTGCATTCTTATCTGGAAGTTTGACTGGAGAAGGATTCACTTCCAGTCTCACTCAGGTTATTGACAGAATTTATTTCCTGGCAGTCGTAAAGCTGAGGGCCTTGGCTGCTTGCTATCTGTCTGCTAGGTGGGACCAGGATCAGCTCCTAGAGGCCACCAGCAGCTCTTAGAGGACATCAGTAGTTCCTTGCCTCATGCATGAGCTTCCTCAATGTGGCCAGTTACTTCTACAAGCCAGCAGGGAGAGACTCTAGCAAGATAGTGAGTTTCCTGGCAAGATAAGAGTCTTCTATAACATCAAGTAATCCCAGAATCACTTCCCATCACCTTTGCTGTATTCTACTGATTAGAACCCAAGAGAAGGAATTGCACAAGGCATGGACCTCATGTGGCAAGGATCCTGTGGAGTCACCTCAGACATTGTCTACCGCAATTAGTAACTGACTCTTAATGTAACTGAGATATTTTCTTGAGCTACCAAGTTTTTCAAGATTTAGTGAATAAAAATTGTTTACAAAACTTTGCAAAGCTTTTAAAGAATTGGTGAATATGGTTCAATGTGGAGTTATAATTTAGTTTTATCAAATCATACAATAAAATATTTACTGCAGTTATAATCCTGATCTTATTTCATCTTATTAAATGTTTAGTATTTTCTATCTCTTTTTAAATATATATATATATATGAGGCCAAGTGTGGTGGCTCATGCCTATAATCTCAACACTTTGGGAGGCCGAGGCAGGTGGATCACCTGAGGTCGGGAGTTTGAAACCAGCTTGATCAACATGGAGAAACCCCATCTCTACTAAAAATACAAAATTAGCTGGGCATGGTGGTGCATGCCTGTAATCCCAGCTACTAGGGAGGCTGAGGCAAGAGAATTGCTTGAACCAGGGAGGCAGAGGTTGCAGTGAGCTGAGCTCACACCATTGCACTCCAGCCTGGGCAACAACAGTGAAACTCCATCTCAAAAAAATATATATAAAAAAATATATATATATACACACACACACATATATATACACACACACACGTTAGCTGGAGAACTGATTATTTTTATAGTGCTATTTATATTTCTTTCTCTTTAAATATATGGATTTTTGAAAACCTTGATCATAGTGTCTAAAATAATTAAGGGAGTAATTCTAATTTTATATATGATCCATATTTAGTTAATCCCAAAGGCTGAACATAGCATCTGTGCATACTTTCTATCATACTTTCTTTCTCATAAATAAGTAATATTTTAAGCTACAAATTGTACTGCATCATTGTAAATTAAGTAATGAAAAATAGTATTTTGATTTATTACCTTTTTTATACTTTAAGTTATGGGATACATGTGCAGAATGTACAGGTTTGTTACATAGGTATACACGTGCCATGGTGGTTTGCTGCACCCTTCAACCTGCCATCTACATTAGGTATTTCTCCTAATGCTATCCCTCCCCTAGCCACCCATCTCCTGACAGGCCCTGGTGTGTGATGTTCCCCTTCCGTGTGCTCTCGTTGTTCACCTCCCACTTATGAGTGAGAACATGCGGTGTTTGGTTTTCTGTTCCTGTGTTAGTTTGCTGAGAATGACGGTTTCCAGCTTCATCCATGTCCCTGCAAAGGACAAGAACTCATCCTTTTTTATGGCTGCATAGTATCCCATGCTACATATGGGCCACATTTTCTTTATCCAGTCCATCATTGATGAGCACTTGTCTTGGTTCCAAGTCTTTGCTATTGTGAATAGTGCTCCAATAAACATACGTGTGCATATGTCTTTATAGTAGAATGGTTTATAACCCTTTGGGTATATACCCAGTAATGGGATTGCTGGGTCAAATGATATTTCTGGTTCTAGATCCTTGAGGAATTGCCACACTGTCTTCCACAATGGTTGAACTAATTTACACTCCCACCAACAGTGTAAGAGCGTTCCTATTTCTCCACATCCTCTGCAGCATCTGTTGTTTCCTGACTTTTTAATGATCGCCATTCTAACTGGCATGAGATGGTATCTCATTGTGGTTTTGATTTGCATTTCTCTAATGACCAGTGATGATGAGCTTCTTTTCATATGTTTGCTGGCTGCATAAATGTCTTCTTTTGAGAAGTGTCTGTTCATATCCTTTGCCCACTTTTTGATGGGGTTGTTTTTTTCTTGTAAATTTGTTTAAGTTCTTTGTAGATTCTGGATTATTAGCCCTTTGTCAGATGGGTAGATAAAAAAAATTTTATCCCTTTCTGTAGGTTGCCTGTTCACTCTGATGATAGTTTCTTTTGCTGTGCAGAAACTCTTTAGTTTAATTAGATCCCATTTGTCAATTTTGGCTTTTGTTGGCATTGCTTTTGGTGTTGATTTATTACCTTTTCATAGCTTGTTAAAACATTGATGAATTAATTATGTTAAATTACGTCATTCAAATCTTGACTGCTTTTACTAATCTATCTTATAAAATGTGTTGTCTAACCTTTTTTGAGCAGTTTTTATATTTTCTTTGAAATGCCTAACACATGTATTTAAATTGAAAAATGAGGCCAGACTTTTTCTGATGGATAGTGAGCATAATTAGGGCTGATGGGACTAACAAAGATGACTGGTTTGCCAGGTAGACCCCTCCACTATCTGAATGAAGAAAATTTTCAGCTCTAAGATTTAAATGAAAATATGTTTTAGTAATGTAATAAGATAAAATCATTTTATAAAATATACCACCTTGGCAAAGGCATAGGAAATAAACAATATTTCAATTTTCTGAGTCCTCGTTGGGTGTATTGAGTTAATCAAGATATCTCAAAGCAAGAAAGCAATAAGTATAACTAATAATAATTTGTTAAGTCTTGGTAAAGCCTTTCTGTTATATTTCCCAGAAACTTGAGAAAGTCAGTGCCTTGTGATGAGTGGGCAGCAAATCATTTTCCAAGCCATGTGGCTTCCAGTTCATTTTTTTCATTAATTTTGAAGAAGGACCTTGCTAAATTGCCAGATAATAAATGAATTTAAATAATTATATATCATTATTTTGGGTATATAATTCAGAATGAGCTCAAAAGATTAAATTGCATCATTATTACATAACTCCTTCCATTTTTGCTATTTATTTATATGATTAATATTTTTTAGCACTATTTTTTTTTGTTGTTGTTGTTTTTGTTGTTTTTTTTTTTTTTTGAGATGGAGTTTTGCTCTTGTTGCCCAGGCTGGAGTACAATGGCACGATCTTGGCTCAGTGCAACCTCCACCTCCCAGGTTCAAGCTATTCTCCTGCCTCAGCCTCCCAAGTAGCTGGGATTACAGGCATGTGCCACCACGCCTGGCTAATTTTGTATTTTTATGGAGATAGGGTTTCTCCATGTTGGTCAGGTTGGTCTCAAACTTCCAACCTCAGGTGATCTGCCCTCCTCAGACTCCCAAAGTGCTGGGATTACAGGCGTGAGCCATTGCGCCCAGGCGTTTTAGAACTTTTATCTATAAAAATGAAAAAGAGTAATAGAATTAACATAAAACTCTACTTCATTCCATCAATAAGTAATCATCATTTACAGATACATAAACTAATTACGGGGAGGGAAAAGCCAGTAATTTCAGTAAGAATTGAATTTTTAATAAAAATTTACATTTTATATTTAGTAATTATTTATCAATATTTATTATCTTTATGTCATTTTGATTGTGTACTAATAATGGTTATAGTAACTCAACCCAAAGAAATATTTGTTAACCGTCAGAACCTTAGGTTATGGTGAAGAAGGCAGTTTTAAAATTTGATTTTCTAAACTTTTTTCACAGAGAAATAGGACAGAGTACATAAGATGCTTTCATGCTTAAATGTGTATTACATGAGGGTTAAATTTTGTGGAAGAATTAAAATGAAATATGAGCTCAAAGAAGAATAAAGAAATATACAACAAATTCTACCATTTTTAAAAAACTTGTTCATGAAAATATAAAGATGTCATAGTGGATATAATCACAATAGTATTTAGATTTCACTGGACACTTTTAAAAGAGCGATGGAACAGTTTTATTTTAGAATGTTAATAGATTATGAAATGTCAAAAATTATATTTTATAATTATTTAAATTTAAGATGAAAAACTTTAGATGCTAACTTAAAAATGTATGACGTGACTCCTCATTTTTCAAAATTAATTTAGAAGGTTTTTTTAAATGAAAAACTGTAAGATTACGGCTCTCTACAACCACCAAGTGCTGAGAACTGCTGCTTCCCCCAAGTTCCAAAAGGCCTCTCTGGGATCCTTGGGAACCAATAGGCTTCCTGAGATCTTGATGGGATCCCTGCCAGCCACCTGGCTTCGAAATCTGTTGACCACACCTTGTGAATTCCAGGCCAACTGCAAAACCCAAGCCAGTTTTCTCTTTTCCAGTCGGAGGGGACATCTGCTGTCTCCCTGTTTTCCAGTAACTCATGTTGCTCAGCTGGCACTGATGGCACCCAGGTACCCTGGCAAGAGCAGGGCATGGACTAGGACCCAGGAAAACTGGCCTCCTGGGCAGGTACCAAAATCTCAGACATGGCAGGGAAAAGAAAAAGATCCACTTACTAAAACCCGGGCAAAAGGCAAGGATTTGTTTCAGAGAACGTGAAAGAGATTTGTTATTAGAACTAGAACTATAAGATCAAAAGGTCATGATGCAAAATAGCCATGATAAGTGCCTCGGGCTCCTGGAATTTTATTTGGCTAAGAACAGGAATTTTCCTCAGTACCTGGGGAAGCAGAAAGTATGCATACAGACAAGGCTGAGAGATCCTCATCTGACTAAATTGTCTAAAGGAATTCAAGCCCAAGATCTTCAGACTCCAAAGCCTCCTGTTGAGTTGGGTCCCTTATAAAGATATGTTCAAGTCCTAACCCCCAGTACTGTGAATGTGACCTTATTTGGAAATAGGGTCTTTGCAGAGACATACACACACATAGAGGGAAGACAGCCATGCAAAGACTGAGGCAGAAAGTGGAGTGATGCAGCTACAAGCCACAAATACCAACGATTGCAGGCAACCTTAGCATTCTTGAAACTAGAAGAGGCAAGGAAAGATTCTTCTTTAGAACCTTCAGAGGGATCACGGCCCTACCTTGATTTCAGACTCTCATCCTCTGGAACTGTGAAGGAATGAATTTCTGTTGTTTTAAGTTACTTAGTATGTGACAATTCATTACAGCAGCCCTAGGAAACTAATAGACCTACCTACTGAGAGATTATAAGAAGTCTCAGGGAATCGGCCACTTTCCTACTGTTGGATTTTATGCAAGTTACTGACCTTTCTATACAACTCAATTCAATTCAGCTAAACAAATATTTATGTACTGCATGTCACTGCACATTACATGTTTGGATGTTTTTCACAGTGGTGAAACAGACAGACATAGCCAGCCCAGGACCCCACAGAGCTCTCAGCTTGGAGACAAAAAGCTGGAGGTAGAACAAGAAATTAAAAGAAACAAAAAGGATGACTTTTTTTTTTAGCGTCATGCTGGGTCATTATATAACAGGTCTGCTCAAGGACTGTTTGATTCCAAGGCGAATGAAATTTTGTTTGACTTTGCTATTTGCTACTGGATCAGAGCCCCCTTATGAAGTTACACGTTAATTTGTAGATTTCTGTCCAGCAGGAAAAAATAATGCTGAAGATTATAATTTTACTATCTGTAGGACTTTAACAGTCTTTGGTGTATTTTTTTAAAAATTCCTTTCCTGATATACTACATAAGCCCCTGTTCCTCAAATGCCCTTGGGTGCCAACTTTGCCAGTTTACTAGTTCTTTCATTCATCAATGAGTTGAGTACATTTTTGACATGTTCATTCAATTTTTGTGTGAGAGTCATGTTTTTAACTTTTTGAAGATTGTACTTTGACACAGAGCTATTGTACAGCTTAAGTGATACAATATTTAAAAGACTGATTTGGTTCCTGGGGTTCAGCAGGTGTTGAATGAACGTGAGTTCTCCTTTAGCAGCTGAGAAAAACCTGAGAGATTTGGGAGAAGCAACATCTGAGAGACTTGATCCACTGCCAAGAGCTAATGTACACTGACGCAGTTGTGTTGTGGGCCTTGTTTTTTTTTTTTGTTTCTTTATTATCTTCGTATTCTTGACCTTCTTATTCTTATTTGTTATTAAGACAGATATCTTAACTCAAGAATTCATTCATGGTCCAGCCAATCACCCATGTAGCTTCTTATCGGTCTTCTGTAGTGACCTCTTGATCATAAAAAAAAAAAGTCTCCTTTTACTTAGCATTCTTTTTCTTAATCTCTTGGACATAGCTTTGTTTAAAGTTAGAAGGTAAAATTTATGCTAAATCCAGAATTGCTGATAATTTTGAAGATAAGTTTTGGCAATCTTTGCTACAGTGCAAAAGTAATAAAAATCCAAGCAAGATTTCTGCAGGTTAAAACAATTTTTTTAAATAAAGAAATGATACTCTTGATTTCTAAGACACACAGGAATTTTAAGTGCTTTCAATGAAATTAAAGTACTGTTGACTTCACTGGGACACCATCATCCCTGAGCTTGTAAAGAAAATTTAGTAATTTTTTAAAAAACATGATGCCCTTTTTCAGAAGTTAACGTGGCCTGAAATAGTGATGAATTCAAGAATTTACAGCCCAGTATAAGAAGCACAATGTATGGTCTCTGCAAAGACTGAAGTGGCTGGAGAGAAGAGGGGAAAGAAGCAGGCTCCTTGAGAAACCAGAACCTGTGAAATTTTTTAACTTTGAAGCCCTGAAACAGGACCAGGTGTACAAGAAGAGCTCAGAGAGTGATTTTTGGGTAAGCAGATAACACAGACACTATGCAGAAAACATAGACAGGCAAATATAATTCATGTATCTAACATTTTCACAGAGGGAAAATTTTATTTCTTTTGCAAATTTAGTAACACGTGTTTTGTAAATGCTTTTTTTTCATACATAACATTTTTTTTTTCAGTCATCATCGAAGGACATTTGGATTACTTCCACCTCTTGGCTATTTCAAATAATACTGCTCTGAACATGGGTGTGCAAATCTTGAAATCCTGCTTTCTTTTTTTATCAACTTTTATTTTAATTTCAGGGTACATGTGCAGGATGTGCAGGTTTGTTACATAGGTAAATGCGCCATGTTGGTTTGCTTCACAGATCACGCCATCACCCAGGCATTAACCCTTTTAAAGTAAAATTTATAGTGCCATGTCTATTATATGTCTACATATTCATGATAGTAAATATTTAATTTTTTCCTATCTTTCCCTCAGTGCATTATTCCATCCTTGATATAATAATTTTAAAAATAGACATATCCTATTCATAAGACCTTTGATGAAGATGCATATCTAAATGCGACACATAGAAATTGGACCATGGTAATTGCTGCCACCTTGTGGGACTGTGAAAGAAAGTCAAGAATCTATTACCTCCCTAAACTCAGCATCCTTTCATTCAAGCATTGATATATCCATTCATCCTTTCATGCCACATTTACTGTGTGCCAGGCCCTGGCTAAGCTCTGGGGACGTAAGACAAGTAAGACACAGTCTGTATCCTTATGGTATGTAGTGCAGTCATCCAGACACAGTATGTTGTTAAAATATTGTCACAGAAGATAGTGCCCTTCTTGGTTGGAGGTAGTAGAGGAACCCAAAAGATTTTTCCAAAGGGGTATAATCCAAAGATTCATGAATAGCCAGGCTCTTTCCATTCTATGTGGCTTTCTGGTACGAAAACAGTTCCCTGGACAGGATTTTCCTGACTATTTATTCTGTTTCTTTCCCACTAGTAGGAAAGACAAAGAAAGACACAGTGCTGCCCAGCTTCAGCACCTCAGAGAGTGTGTGAATATCTTTCCTCTGCTTCTCCAGATCCTCTTTCCACTCCCGTTTCTCTTGCTCTGTGCCCCAGAAAGCTAACCAGTGTGAACCACCTCTATCTCACTCTTGCACACTGACTTCCAGTTCCATTCAGACAATATTAGGGGTGAGGAGGCATGAGCAGGAGAGGAAGGAGCATTACATGATAATATTTATGCCCAGATTCCCTCCCATATAGGCCATCAGGGGCCTACTGCATCCCTCAGTACGAGGCCTCAGGTTATCCCTTCCCTTGTTTTTTCAGACCCAGAGGTGGTAATAGTGCCCAGCTGATAGGGTGCTACACTAATCCTTGTGGTCTTATGTTCTGCTCACGCCTTTGTAAATAATCCCTTCAAATCATCTAAATTTGAGTATGCCATTGGTTTCTTGCTTCCTGACTGATATAGAAGAAGCAAATGAATAAATAATTGAATACATGTATTCTATGTAAATGAATGATTGAATTATTTTAATGCCTTTTTAATTTTTATTTTATATTTTTGTGGGTACATAGCAAGTACATGTAAGTATGGAGTACATGAGATGTTTTGATACAGGCATGCAATGTGAAATAAGCACGTCATGGACAATGGGGTATGAATGATTGAGTTAAATAACCCAGTGAATTAAAGCATGAATGAATGAATGAATGAATGGGTACTGAGATGACTGTATGAAAACTGAATGCAGGCACATAGACTATGTATCTATTTCATGCACGAATAATTGCATAATAACTAAGCAAATGAATGACACCCATGTAAAAAACTGAATGGAAGCATGAAGAACGAATTCATAAAAATGTGAATTAAGACCAGTTTTAATCAATTTCGATGCCTGACTTTACCACCTCCCAGGCTCCATATACTAGAACTCATGCAAAGAAAAGGAATGGATGAGCTTCTCCCTAAAACAGAGCTGTTACATGAAAATCTAGTCCAGAGAGAGGCACTAAGAAGTTAAGTTAGGAAAAATGTTTTTGGAAAAGATTAAGTCAAATTTTAAAGAAAAGGACAGAGAGTCGAGGTAGAGCTTTCCTTAGAGGAGCAGAACATAGAGATGGAATATAGGGAGTGGAAAGAATGAAGCTTCCTTTCTCTAGAGGGAAATTAACAGTAGTTCACAGGCTCAGAGAAAGGCGCCATGGAACAGGAACCCAGCCGGCAAATACTGCCATGAGGATCAATTGTCATGGATAGGAGAACTGGGAAGCATCTAAATGCTACATCTGGATGCCAAAGTGGGATGAATCAATGAAATATTTTTTCTCAAGACTCAGATATCATCCATTAAGCTACTTGATCATGTTACAGAAAACACTTTCCAAGGGATCATGGTCATTAGCACAAGGTCACTGATCTCACTCACTTGTTCTAAACATGATACCCTGGTCAAGATTCAGTGCTTCTGTATTCATGCCAAAACGTGCGGGGGATGGAATTAGAAGCAATTTAAGAATCGCAAAACACCACATGTCAATATGAGCCCTTGTTTTCTAATTTACCTCTCCCCCAAGCTCAAATTCCTATTTAATAATAAAAAAGAGATAATAGAACACATCCGTATTTACATGTGTAGTCCAGGAGGACACAATTCACATGCTAGAAACTTTAAATTCTGAAAAATATAAAAGATATCATTCAGGAAAAAGGATCATGACTTTTCCTTTGGAGATCTCATTTCCGGGAATTTTCTTGAGAAAATAATCACAAATAAGGCCGGGCGCGGTGGCTCAAGCCTGTAATCCCAGCACTTTGGGAGGCCGAGGCGGGCGGATCACGAGGTCAGGAGATCGAGACCATCCTGGCTAACACGGTGAAACCCCGTCTCTACTAAAAATACAAAAAACTAACCGGGCGAGGTGGCGGGCGCCTGTAGTCCCAGCTACTCGGGAGGCTGAGGCAGGAGAATGGCGTGAACCCGAGAGGCGGAGCTTGCAGTGAGCTGAGATCCGGCCACTGTACTCCAGCCTGGGCGGCAGAGCGAGACTCCGTCTCAAAAAAAAAAAAAAAGAAAAAAAAAAAAAAAAGAAAATAATCACAAATATAAGAAGATGTAGGAGCAAAGATGTTCGCTGAAACATTGTTTATGTAAATTTTTTAAAAATAAAAGTTAAATTTCTACTACTAGGAGATTGTAAAGCAATGGCTAATAATAAGTGACACTTGTCAGGCATTGATCAATGTATTAACTCTCCTTTAATCTTCACAAGAGTCTTAAGTAACTATGTATGGCTACTATACCCATTTTAGAGGTAAGGCAACTGAGGTGCAGGGAATTCAATTTATTTTCACAAAGCTAGAAATTGGTGAACCTGGCATTTGAACTGAGACAATCTGGCCCAATGTCAAGGCTCATAAAATGATGTCATACTATCCTTATATAGTCAAAATTCTTTACTATTGTCATTGATAAGGAAGGATGCCTACAGAAAACTGAGCTAAAGAAGCAGGTTAAAGAAACAGCACATACAACCAGATCTCATGCATATAAAACTGTGAACACAAGCATAGACAGATATCTGGATGAATGGTCACCAAAATGGTAAAGGTGGTATTCTCTGGTGAGAATATTATTTTTGGGGGGAATTTTCTATATACATAGGATTGCTTACAGTTTGTAAGTGTCATTTTAACAAGAATAATAAAGCTAATGCCAAAAAATCAAGCAAAAATGTGCTCATCTATGTCACATCTAGATGTATGCTATCTTTCATCCATTGCCACAGGTATTGTAAATGGAGGCACCCTGATTGCTACTCTGGCTTTGCTGCAGACACTACACCATTTTGCCTTCAATGCTTAAGTGCTGTCTTCTAGCTGCTGCCATTCTGGAATCCCAAAATCCCCACTGACATCAGGGAGTCCCATTGCATGAAAGCTTCTCTCACTGTCTACAGGAAACAGGGAATGTCCAGCCTTCAGAAAATAGCGATTACCAAGCTTTTCCAATAAATACCAGAGGCTTCTCATCAATGCATTCCTTATTACCTCAGTACAGAGAGTGGCTGGCCCTCTTGGAGAACACAGATTTAGGCCTTACATAATAAATCCATCCTAATATTTCCTATACCAAGAACCAATTTAATACCATGCCAAGGAAATTCTGGAAGCTCCACTTAATTTACTATCATCCTTCATCATGTCCAGGGTTCAACAAGCCATCACAGAAAACTCTTAGAACTAATTATTCCAGGGTCCCTCCCAGGCATTAAGTCCTGAGTCATGAGTGAGTATCCCTACGTCAATGAATTTCTCTTCTCCAGCCTGTTGTACACTTTTCCCACTGGAAAAACATCTCTGAAATCATATATTTTACCTTATTTCTTTCTGTGCATATTAGCAAAGTTCTGTAATTCCTTTGGTATGTAAGCCATTTATTCCAAGAATAATTCTTTCTTATATTTCACCTCTAAGGCTTGGCTTTGAGTTGACTCTGGTTATAAGTCTGTAAAATAAGGGGCAGGGGAAGGGGGAAGATTCTTGAGGGGAATCGTTGAGGAGAATCCACGTCATCTTGTGAGGCATGTGCTTCATGTAAAGCCGTGGTATACTCTTCAGGCAAGGGAAGACTTTTCCCAGGAGAAAGAACTGTTTCTGACAGGTAATACGGTTTGGGGAAATCTGAAATTTAAGAACTCAGAATCATCCATCAATATGTTCCTTATACCCAGTTTCAGGCTTGTTTTCTTCCCCTATCAGGACCCTGCTTCTGATGTAGGAGCTTTGCTGAGGCCGTGCATCTATCTAGTCTCCTTTGTAGCACTGACACCTTTATAATCAGATCTGAGGCTGCTTTTCAACACAGTCTGCAGGAGATGAGTCAACTTTTGAGATGCCATAGAAACTTTCTGGCTTTCAAAGCATCCCTTGGGTTGGCAGTTAACTAACAAACCTATCATTTGCTTTTTCCAAGGCCTTCCATATGGTTGTAAGGGATCATCCCACTCCACAGTCCTAAAGATGAATGAGGACCCTATACTGATTTAGAGAAACAGAGGTTTGATCTCAATACCTTGCCCTGTATCTTACCCAATCCCAATTAATCTTATGTTAAAACCTTAGTAATGCATCAAATGTTAGTGCTACCCTGCTTACCTCCAGTGATGGGAATCCTTATTGCTTTCAGATATGCAGTAATTCAATTTGCAGGTCCTTTCTTTTCCCCAGCCTGGATTTGTTGACTAAAGCACTCTTAACAGTCATGTGAAGTATCGCTAAGCCAAACCTTCCAGGTTTTGGAAGCCAGAGTGGATGGGTGTCAGGCAAACAATCCCGAACAATTTACACATGCTCTCATACCCTCAGCCTCAGTCTTAGCCCGGTTGGTTGCACAGGAGGATAGCGATCTCTACTTCCTGAGGACATGTACAGGTAATTCACATATGGTAAAAGATAAATGACCAAGAAGCTTTCAAAAAGATGCCCACCCTCACTGGTATTCAGGAAAACAAAAAGTAAAATAACAATGAGATATAATTTTTTCACACTTGAAACGGGGAAAAATGAAAAACATTGCTAATATTCAGTATCGGTAAGAATGCAGGCAATGGACTGCCAAATACAGTTGATGAACATGTCAATCATCTATATCAATCATTAATTATGTATCATCAGTCATGACACATGATTTTTGGAGATATAAAATTTTTAGAGATCCACTTGGTAGTGTCTGTCAAAATTTTATATGCCCCTATCATTTGACTCAGCGATGTCATTTCTAGAGATCTAGTCTACAAAAATATAAGCAAATGTGAGACATGCACACATACTCACATATAAATGCTTATTGCAGCAATTGTTATACGAATGAAATATTGGAAGTACCTGAAAATCCACCAGTAAGGGAATAATTAAATAACTTATGGGATAGCCACACTGTGCAACCAGCAAATTTAACTACACTGAAGTGGAAAGGTGATTAATGAAACATCAACTCATGAGCAATATGTAGATCATAATCCTACTTATGTAGAATCACTATACATATTTATAAATGCACAAAAGATTTGATGGATACATACTGAGTCATTAACAGCACTTTTTTCTAGAGAGGGAAATAGGATTGGAGGGGGGATGTAGAAGGAGACTCTTACTTTTGCAATACACTTGTGTAGTATAAATTTTTATTGTGAACATGTACTACTATATAATTTTTAAAATAATTGCAACCTGTGTTCGTCTCCCTCTTGCAAGATTTTATGATCGTACTAAGGAATCTAGCTATATGTATCTGAATCTGTTAGAGGATATAGGGAATTCATTATATTGGCCTTTAATAACACTCTGCTGTTCCATCATTCCAGCTTGTTCCATCATTAATAATCCAATACTTATTAATGCTAAAAGAGAATTGCATGCTTTTGTTTTCTAATGTGAACAAAATAAAAGATTGCATGCAATGCATTAATTTCCCCTAACGAATATTTACTAAATGTCTTCTCTGTGCCAAGCATTTTGCTAGGGCTTGGCTGTACATGGTCCCTGCACTAAACTAACTAGTGAGAAAATGCATTGCAATTAATAAACAAGCCAGCTATGGCCACATTCATCAAGACTGTGGTTTAATATTTTCCTGGCACAAGTCTGAAACTTTGCCTTTTCCTAGGTGAGGACTCAGGAAGGTCATTTAGATGTGGCAGGCAAAGACAGTATCTCTTCCTATAGAAGCCTCTGCTGCAGACTGGAACAAAACCCATTCAGAGGGTGCAGGTAGGGGCAAGGGGATGCTGGGAAGAGCCAAAGCTTTGCAGCAGACACTTCTGTGGCTCCTGGAGCTCTGTAGAATGCAACCACCCTCCCTCTAATGAGCTATTTATACTGGACCATTTATAATAATAGCTGCCTTGTACATTTTGTTTTGAGAACTGGAGATTATAGATTTAGAAATAGATATATTGCAATATAGAATAAAGTATTAATAAGTAAAAATTACTACAATTATTTTTGAGACAGGGTCTCACTCTGCTGCCCAGGCTGGAGTGTAGTGGCACAATCACAGCTCACTGAAGTCTGGGCTTGAGCAATACTCCATGCCCAACTAATTTTTTGGTAATAATAGTGACAAGGTCGCACTACTTTGCCCAGGGTGGTCTCAAATTCCTGGGCTCAAGTGATCCTCCTGCCTTGCCCTCTCAAAGAGCGAGGGTTACAAGCATGAGCCACTGTGCCTGGCCAACAGTTATTTCATCTGAAAACAAACAAAAGACAGCAGCTATGAAAAAGTCATTTAGGGCCAGAGGTACTTCTGGAACCCACAACTTTCATTGGGGATTGAAGATATAGGGGCCAGGGAGTTTCAAGGCTCTGAGAGTTACTAGGGTAGCCCAGGAGGTGGGGAATGGCCCTGCCCTCACCAAGTGTGAACCTCAGTTTGGAGCGAGGAGCCTACTGTTGCTGGTGTCAGATCATAAGTCTGTACCCACACCACCCCCACTTGTCCCCAGCACCCTCTTCACACTGAGGCTCAGGACCTCTGCATAGTGTTTACCTTCTTTCCCCTGATACTGCTCTTGAAGTCTCCTGATAGGGCAGCTGGGGAGCTTGGGGTATGCAGGTAGGGAGAAAAATTGTTGCTGTGTAGTCTTGAAGGGCCATCACTTGTGAACCTGCTAAAGTCTTTCTAAGTATTCAGAGAGATCCAAACATCTACCATACCAGATGCCCATGTAGTTATTCCTCTTCTTCCAGCTCCTCACTTCCTAAAGAACCCAGCCCAGAACAACTCACCACCAAAAGCACTGTCGCCTCTATTTGCTTTTCTTAAAATATTCCTCATATTATCTCTCCATACAGTCCCTACATACAAGTAAAGCATCGAAAGGACAGGGCTCATGGCAGGGGAATGGGGTGCTTTTGAAGAGAGAATATCTGGAAGTGGGTAGACTGAACAGAAAGGGTGTGTTGGCCTCTAAGGGGAAGTGTTGGAGGCTTTCGTCTCCATTTCCATCCTTCTTCCTTCCCCCAAAGAATTGGTCCTCATATTGGGTAATAACTGCTGAAGAGTAAGGTCACTAATTGGTCCAGATGTTAAGGCATTATCCGTCTCTCTGTAAGGATTTGGCGCAAGGGCTTTGGGTTTCGTTTGTTTGTTCATTTGTTTACTTTACTTTACTTTAAAAAGTCATTATTATTCTCTTTCTCTTCCTCTACCTCAATCTTATCTTCCAGTTCCTTTCCTAAGTTTCCCTATGACAACAGTGCCTCAAATTTTATCTTGTAAGTCATTATATTTTATTTCTCCTTAGCGAAAAAATTACCAAAAATATGTGTAAGAAATAATTTGTTTTGGAATTGCTTTAAGAAAAACATAAAAAGCCTCCTAAGATGATTGAAAATATATCCTAGCACTAACTGTCAGTGAACTGACTTATTATTCCAAAGGCATTGCTAAAAATACATATTTTAAATGTAAAATCATGATTCTCGTAAAAATGTAAAATGGACATGTGTCAAAGATTTTATTTAATTTATTAATTAACAAGAGAACATGTAAAAGATATGACTGGTTCAAAGGTGAATTCAAAGAGAGAGAGAGAGAAGGAATGCTGAAATGAATTTACAAATAGATGCAAAACTGGTTTTTTCCACAGGGCATGGAAGAAAATCAGTTGTCCCTTCACTGGATAGAATTCATTTGCACATTATGGACAAGAGTCATCTGCAGACTCTATCATCTACAAAGTTGTAGGTTGCTCAAATAAAATCGAAGGAGGAGATACCCCACAAGGATGCATTAGACAGAAGACTCAGTAATATTTTTTTGCCATTTCAAAGTCTAGCACAAATTTTTCTGACTGTCAAGTCAGGATACTTAATTCTTTGTTCACAGTATATCGTTTATATTTGTTTAAAAAACAAATTGATACTGCTGATATGGCTTTTTATTACTCATTTGAAACTATGAGAAGAGGAATCCTAGAGAGAGGAAAAATTATCATTGTAAAAGTTTTTTTTTTGCCAATCTGGACATATTTGTATAAGTATATGTTACCAAGGAATATGACTATTGAGTTTATGAATATTAAGGTTGACAAAAACATACAGGATTGCCAGTTGAATTTAAAATAAATAACAAATTTTCTAAAGTGTATGTATGTGTCAAATATGATAAGAAAAGGGGAAAAATGGCTGCTGGGTAAGTGATTGCAATTTGTACCTCACTAGGCTAGGTCTTACTTTGCTTTTCCTAGGTACAAAGAGATAATAGTTACAGAACATGGAATAAGTTGAAAGTGGTTTGATAAATTGCTTTTAACTTTACTTTTATTATTTATCCAAGACAATGCTAAGCAATAGTTATCACCTTCATTTCTGCATGCATACACCAAGCCCAACTGCCCAAGAGGAGAAGTAATCCGATCATAGTTATAACTTCCTTGGGCAGGAATGGTGACCCTGTGGTAATAACCCATCATTCCTTGCTTATCTCAATTAAGGCAGATTAGATTATGGTACCCAATCACAACTTTCTAGCTCATTCAGGACATTGAAGGACACATTCCTCCTTCTTTTCTAATAAAAACTCAATAACTAGCTAGCACAGCTTCTGGACATAGGAGGATATCTCAGAAGAATTTGACAACTGTGACATATTTTATTCCCTGTTGCATTATGTATAATTAATCTCTCTGGGCAAGGTCACACAGACCTTGGTTTGCTCAACAGTTAGTTTGTGAATTCCACCCACTCTGCGAAACAAAGGAAAAAGCCGTAGTGTGGTGAAGGAAGAGTGTCTCCTGTGACACCAACAGAGGCTAGAATAGTGTGAATAAAGAAGAAGGTAAGATTCTAGAAAAGTTTCAGAGGTAGAGTCAATAGTTTGGTTTGTGATTTGATAGAAGAACTAACTGGAGGCAGGAGTTGAGAAGAATGCCCAAGTTTCTGGGATTTGTAGCTGAAAGAATTGTGGGGCCATTACTGAGGTGGAAATTAGGGGAGGAGAAACAGGTTGGGATTTATATAAAAGAGACTGTGTAAAGGTGGGAATCTGATTTTCATTACTTTTGTCTCCTGAATATTCTTCTATGCATTGGCTTTTCCACATTCTGAATAATTTTACCTAGCAAACTACATTAAATTTCAGTTCATTCTCTCTTTAAGAAAACCAAATACCAATTATCATCTTTTTTATTATCTTTTGTTATCAGAGCTTCTGGTCAGCCTGAGATTATCAGTGTTCCCATAGTGAATTCCCGTAAATTCCAACCCAAAGCAAACTAACAAGAAATTTTAATCACCCTACTCAGCCTGTTGAGAGTAAATAGACAATTTTCTTTTGGGTCTTTCAGCATACTGAAAATAGCTTGGAGGTCTCCCTGTGTGCCTGACTCATGGTTAGTGCCCTCTAAATAACGACTGAAAGATAAATGAATAAATCTTTTTTATATGTCCTTTAGCTCTAATGTGTAATTCCAAGGTCTACTGGAAACTCCTTTTGTTCATAATCACTAGTGCCTGGCCCCTATTGATTTTGATTAAGTATGTGAGGTCTATTTGTGTCCATTACTTAGCTAATGTTGCACAATCTTATCCATGACAACACGAACAACACAGGACCATGACACTCAGTCTAAAATCTGTTGGCTTCCCATGCAGAGTAAGACCCTAACTCCTCAAATTTACGGCCTTTAATGTTTTGGCTCCCACCAACCCTTCTAGCTAATCTCGTTTATATTCTGTCTCCAGAACAAGACCTGAATTCACGCCTTTGCCTAAAGCGCCAGTTTCTCTGCTTTTCACCTACTTCTATTTTCACTCTACTCATACTGAAACTCAAATGTTACCTTCACCAGGTCTTATTTGGAATCCTCTCTCATTTAACATGGAGATTGGCCAGAGATGGAGCAAAAAATGTCTGCTAAATAGTGATTGGAAATTTAGATTGGATTATTAACCTAAAATTCTCTTTCTAGATTATGATCTAAGCAATTAAAAGAGAAAAATAACTATTAGAATCCTTGAAAAGATCATCTTCAATAATATGCTTTGGAAATCAAGCACAGAAAATATTTTTAACACCTTTTTTCTTTAATCCAAAGTATTTTTCACATAAAATAATCTAATATTGTTTGTAAATGTATCTCAGGTAGTACTTATTTTAAATAATTAGACCTTTTGTTATGACAATTAGCTGCTTATTTTTTATTTTTAAATTTGTATATACAGTAATTTTTACAATTCATTTAATAGCAACTGGTGCCATCAAATTTCTCTACTTTGGTTATCCCTTCTGCAAATTAGCACTGATTTTTTGCAAAAGTTACTATGTTAGCTGTACTGTCATTTTTCTTAAGGTTGATCAAAGATAACTTAGAATCACAGCCATTATATGATCACACAAAATGATCATATAATATATCAAACCTGTTTTATCACCAGCATTTATGAAACCAGACCTGGGGAAATAACTAGGTCTAGGGATACATGCATGGTCTTAATATTGTGAATGTTTAGCCTGTCCTGATTATTACAAAATCGGAATAGCGAGAATATTCATAATAACTTCTTAATTTAAGTGATAAACCCCAACTCATGAAAAGATAACATGCTGAACTCAATTAAGTGTCCTATTAGCTGAGAAGACATTGGTGAACAGTGTAAATCAGAGCTTTTCTTGCTGAACTTATGCACTTTCATTTTTATTGGGGGTGGAGAGAGGGACGATACACAAATTTTGTATCAAAGTGATTGATATTTAGCATTTTAAATAAGAATGATTGAGTGGCCGGTTTAGAATGCAGGATCTGGAAAGGCCTGAGAAGGCAATATTCAAGCTGAAATATAAAAATGAAAAGGAGATGACAGTGGAAAATTCAGGAGGAAGAGCATTCTAAGCAGAAGGCCCTAGAGCACTGTGGGAAGGCAGACTGGTACATGATATTCGAAAAGAGGCACAGATAGATCACATATTTCCTTGTAAGCAAGCACAAAAAGTGTGGATTTAAATCTCCAAGCAAAGAAGCCCTTGGAAGATTTTACAAAGGGAAGCAACATGATCTAGTTTATTGTTGTTCTTTTTCTTCTTTTTTTAAAAAAGATCACTTTGGAAACTCTAGCAAACAGATTTGGGGGGCAGAAGGTGAGGCCAACTGGAAGGCAATAGTCGGATCCACAGATGATTTCGCTCGGAGTAAGATGCTGTTTGTGAAGCTGGAGAAAAGATTAATCCAATTTGGAAGCTGAGTCAAAAGATCTTTTTCATCCATTGGATGAGAGAGAGGATGGGGGAAGAAATTCATTCCAGAATACTACTGCCTATTTATGTACTTCTTAAGGTTCTTTGAGACAGTCATAATGTCTTACTGTGTGAAGTTATCAGTGTCAAAATGAAGTCACTTATGTCAAGTCTAATGAAATGGAGCCACGAGGCTATGGAGTAGAAGCCCTCAGGCATCTAAGTTGGTAGTACGAATTATTGCAAGAAATTCCTCAAAATCGCAGTATTCCAGATAAGCCACTTGCACAAGGACACTTGCCTAACAATGGCTGTCTCTACCAATAAGCTAATGCCAACTCCTGCAACAAGCCCCGGTAACCAATGGTCTTTGTTTCAAAGCATGTTACCTGTAATTCTTTTTTCTTTTAAAAGCCTGCTCTTACCCAAACCTCTTTGGATGCACCTATGGCCTGACACAGAACCCGCATCCCAAATTGTAATTTCTTGCTATTCTTGAATTAACTCTGTTTTGGAGAGTCGGTCTCTCTGCTGTTTATTTTAGATTGACAACTGGTTCCTTTATTAATTAATGAGTTAATTGACACATGTTCACTTTATGTTTGCATATTTGCATAGATTTCTGATTTTACCTTTTAGAAATAATCTTTAACAGTTGGAATGGGTTGAGGAGTGAATGGGAAATGAGTAGAGACAACACATGTAAACAACTCTTTTTAAAAGTTTAGATTAGAGGTCAAGTTGTTCTTCCATTACCCTTCCAGAGAGGCAGGCTCTACATTGCTCTGTAGAAATAACCAATCCCTATTGCATGCAATCTCAGTGCAACCATCAGACAAGGTGCCCCCAAGGTCAAGGTTCAGATATGGCCCTATAAGTTGTCCAGAGCTATTGGTCACTGAGGCTGATGTCACATCGACTCCACACAAGCCTCACTGCTCTTGGCACCTGCCTCTCCCTCTAGCAAATGAGATTCTGGGTCCTCGGGGGTGAGAACACCCACAGGGTGATGTCATCATCAGCATGCAGCAGCAGCCGGTAGGGCATGATGTCAGTGCACTGTGTGGGCCAGGAGTAGGGTCTAATCATTGCTCTGTAGGCTACGGCTCAAGGGCAGCCCCAAGTGTGTGGAGACTGAGGGGCATGACATCATCTCACTGCAAGGGCCAGGGGTGGGGCTAGGTGCCCCTCTCCCCTTTCTCTGGATCATAGGCCCTGGCAGGGTGAGAGGACGTCAGGGCGGTGTGCTGGTGGACTCTCTGGCCCTTTCGCAACACCATAGTCCCCACGACCATCAGTGTAGGGAGTATTCACCTTTTAAAATGGAGAGACCGAAGGTTCAGAGGGGTGAACTAACTGGCACAAGATTACGTAGCAGAGCTGGATTCTAGATAGTCTAATAATTCTTTTTCTTTAAAAGGAACATAATCATATTTTACTCATGAGATATTTTGAAATTTAAATCAGGTAATGTATTCCAGCTGCATCCATGTCCCTACAAAGGACATCAACTCATCCTTTTTATGACTGCATAGTATTCCATGGTGTATGTGTGCCACATTTTCTTAATCCAGTCTGTCATTGACGGACATGTGTAACAAACCTGCACGTTGTGCACATGTACCCTAGAACATAAATTATAATTTAAAAAATTAGGTAATGTACACAAAGCACTTTACATATCCCTAAAATTCCTGCATATGCTCCTTACCCATGGCATCTGTCCATCCACCCAGAGCAGGGACCAATTCTGATTTCTAGCTGGATCTCCAGTAACTCAACACAAAGGAGAAGCAGAGTATACTGAGCAAAGGGCCTGAAGCGAAGATAGTAGATCTTATCAAGCAAAAGGTAAGGTCAAATGTAGATGTCTCAGCTGCACGCTGACAAGCACCACTCACCTTATCTTCTCATTGACATCACCCTTCCTATAATCATCCAGACTGAAAATCTGCTATCATTCTGCTCTTTCATGCCTGGTACACCCGATTAGTTCCTCACTCCATCTCCTGTTCCTTCCCTAGTCTCTATTTCCCTTAGATAAGGCCTCCTCAAATGACCTCTAACTTACTCAAATTGCTTCCTTAGTTAAATTAATACATATATATTTATCTTTAATAATAATTTAGTTCACCAAATATTTCCAACTTTACTCTTTCCCAGCACATAATGGGATTATGCTTCCTGGTGCCTGAGCAGTGAGGTGTTTGAGTAGATATGACCCACCCCTACCCATCCCACTCTCTTACTTTCAGAAATAGCATGTAGTTGCCACTCTGAGGAACTCCAGAGCTCTCTTTTCCTTCTCTCTCAAGAAGGAAATCTCAATAGATTCTGTCTCAAGAAACCACTTTCTTTGTTCATGTATAAAAGACAACTCCTTATTTGCTAAACTTGGATCATGAGATTGCAGAAATGCAGTCACATCTTCAGACTCCACTTCTAATTGTAGTCCTCTTGCTATTTCCATCACATCTACAGTGACCCCCTCCACTGAAGTCTTGAACTCCCTCAAAGTCATGCATGAGGGTTGGAATTTACTTCTTCCAAACTCCTGTTAATGTTGACATTTTAACCTCCACTAATCACAAATGCTTTTAATAGCACCTAGAATATTGAACCCTTTCTAGAAGCTTTTCAGTGTACTTTGCCCAGATTCATCAGTGAATGAAGTAATAATATGGGGGTGGCAGTATATGCATGAAAATGCTTTTGCTGAATTATTTACAACATGAAAAACTGACTGCAATGTAAAAAACTAATGGTAGAGAAATGGTTAAAAACCTACAATTGTGTGCAACTACCTAAACATTTAATATGATATGTCTACTACATTGGAAATGAGGTAACACTGAAAATTGATGGTTCTAAAAGATATATAACATGGTAAAGGTATATAATATGTGAATGTGATGACAGAAGAAAAAATTTGAATTACCAAATTATCAAAAATGATATATTGAGACAAATACTACATGATCTCACATAAATGTGGAATCTTAAAAAGTTGAACTCAATAGAATCAGAGAGTAGAATGGTGATTACCAGGCTTGGTGCAGGTAGATATCGGTCAAAAGATACAAAATTTTACTCAGGAGGAATGAGTTCAAGAGAGCTATTGTATAACATGGTGATTATAGTTGATAACAATGTATTGTATAACTGAACATCACTAACAGAGTAGATTTTATGTTCTCACCATAGAAAAATAAGTATGTGAGGTAATGCATACATTAATTGAGCCATCCCAAACTGTATAGATATTTTGAAACATCACATTGTACATAATAAATATATACAATTTTTGTTTACCTGCTAAAACATAAATACAATTTTAAATGATACATTGAATTATATACACATTGAAGAAGAATTAAGACTGCAAGAAAATGCAGCAAAATGCTAATAGTTATATTTATCCATTTTTTCTAACTTTCTGTAATTTTATGATATATTGCTGATGAAGAAACCAAATTTTATTAAATATCGATTCTCTGCTCCTTAGCTGTCCTTAGACTCTGAGGACAGCAACAGAGAGAGTATTTGGGTTTTTTTAGTTTTTGGTTTTCCTTCCTTCCTTCCTTCCTTCCTTCCTTCCTTCCTTCCTTCCTTCCTTCCTTCCTTCCTTCCTTCCTTCCTTCCTTCCTTCTTTTCTTTCTTAGATGGAGTTTCGCTCTTGTTGCCCAGGCTGGATTGCAGTGGCGCAATCTCGGCTCACTGCAACCTCCACCTCCTGAGTTCAAGCGATTCTCCTGACTCAGCCTCCTGAGTATCTGGGACTACAGGCGCACACCACCATGCCCGGCTAATTTTTGTATTTTTGGTAGAGATGGGGTTTCACCGTATTGGCCAGGCTGGTCTCCAACTCCTGACCTCAAGTGATCCGTCCGCCTCGGCCTCCCAAAGTGCTGAGATTACATGCATGAGCCACCGCACCCAGCCGAGAAAGCATTTGATAGTATGAAGCAGGCCATGACTTAAAAGAGAATTAAACTTTTGCACAGAAGTACAGTATAGAATTCTCACCAAACAACTGATAGTGAAAGCTTGATTATGTATAAAAGGCCACAGTAAATGCATTTTACAATTTTAGGTGGCTGCATAGCGTTGAGTCTCAGATCACTGTACTAATGAGGATAATAAGGGTATTCCCCAGATTTAATGTGAGGATTAAATGAGATAATACATATAAATGCTAAGAACAGAACCTGGACTACAGTGAATTTTCAATATGTCAACTGTTTTGGTTATTGGATTTGTTTTTCTTTGATTATTAATACTTGGTTACAGTGCCCCCATGTGTCTATACATTGCAATACTTCTGGTCTTTAAAAGGACTTCTTAATACTTTAGATTAATGCATTTGAAATGACAGTTCTAAGGCCATACATGCATTGTCAACTCATGGTTTATATACGCTATGAAGATTAAATAGCTCCTTTAAAAATAAAGTGTGTTATCACAATATAAAAGTAACACATGTTCACTGTAGAAACTTTGGAAAATATTGAGAACTGTACAGAATTCTAGTCACTTATGTACAACTACCTAGATATTTTATGTATTTTATGTATTCTATATATGCATTTTTACTAATTGGGATCTGTGCATTTTTATGTTATATTAAATTTTAGAATACATGTAAAATACATTATTAAAGCAAGAGCAGAAATAAAACCATGAGGCTACTGGGGGTTATCCCATTAAACAGAAGCTGGTGTCATCACCACGGTCTCTCATGTTCCTCATTCATTGGCAACTAAAGTACGTACATTAAACTCGAGTGGAAAAATGCTTTAAAGTGAAAGAAAGTCCAATCTGACTTAGAAGTACAAGGTTGTATTATATTATACCTTACATATAATTTGAGGAGAGATATGTAAGAATCATTTTGTTGGCCAGGCGCAGTGGCTCAAGCCTGTAATCCCAGCACTTTGGGAGGCCGAGGTGGGTGGATCACGAGGTCAGGAGACTGAGACCATCCTGGCTAACATGGTGAAATCTCATCTCTACTAAAAATACAAAAAATTAGCCGGGCGAGGTGACGGGCACCTGTAGTCCCAGCTACTCGGGAGGCTGAGACAGGATAATGGCGTGAACCAGGGGGCAGAGGCTGCAGTGAGCCAAGATTGCGCCACTGCACTCCAGGCTGGGTATAAGCTTTAAAGCTCATATTTAAAGCTCATCATCAATGGAGGCCAAAACCACTAAGTGAAAGGCTTTCGGTGAATAGGATATTCATAAGCTCTCAAAAGATCATATTTATCATTTCAAATACATATCAAATTGTGTCTGTTCTGAACATATACAGACCCCTTTTCTTGTCATTATTCTTTAAACAATACAGTATAACAACTATTTACATAGCATTTACATTGTATTATAAGTAATCTAAAATGATTTAAAGTGTATGGGAGGATGTGGGTTGGTTATATGCAAATACTATGCCATTTATATCAAGGACTTAAGTATCCTCAGATTTTGGTATCTTGGGGAGGTCTTGGAACCAATTCTCCATGGATACTGAGGGAGGACTGTATAACAGTGTTGGTCACAATACAAATTCCTGGACACCCCTTGTCCCCAACCAAGATTCTGATTAGTTAGTCTGGGGTGGTGGAGAGGGAGGGAGCAGGAATTTACATTTCTAAACAGCTCATAGGCAATGCTGATTTTGCTGATCCATGGACCTGAGTTTGAATAGCACTGAATTATAAAACTTTGAAATTACGAAGTGTCTGTGAGTCCATAGTGATGAGAAAGAGAGAGAGATAAATGATGGATACGGGTGATAAAGCTCATATTTATAGAGGAATGCCAGCTAGCAAATGTCAAGGAATTAGAGATTTAGGAGGAAAAATCACCATTTTGTAGTTCCCAATGCAATAACTGATTCAGGTAAAGATCATTAATGGAGGCCAAAACCATTAAGTGAAAGGCTTTTGGGGAATGGGATATTCATAAGCTCTCAAAAGATCATATTTATCCTTTCAAATACATATCAAGTCACTTATTAACAGCAGAGGAAAACAATTATATTTTTATCATGGAAAAAGCTAGTAATAAATTTAGTGTCACCAATGAGAGGACAAACTGACACTATATATTCCCTAGTGGATATGGTGGGAAGTGCAATAGCATCTGTAGAATATTCTTGCCAAAAATGTTTAACCTGAATCCAATCATGAAGAAACAGACAAATCCAGACTGTGGGACATAAATTGTCTGGCTTGGACTCCTTAAAAATTTCTAGGACATGAAAAACTAGGAAAAGGTGGGGAAAATATTCTAAATTAAAAGTGACATGGCCAAATGCAATAGATTCTGGATCAAACAAGTTCTGTAGATGATATTGGGTATCCTGGGGGAATTTGCTTATAGACTGTTTGATAATATTGAATTAATGCTTGAAGTTTTATGTGTAAATTAATGGCACTGTGGTTATATAGAAGAAGGGCTATTCTAAGGAGATACACAATAAAGTAAGTGTGAAGTGTCAGGATGATTGCAACTGTGTGTGTGTGTGCGTGCACGTGTGGGCACATGTGTAGCAGAAAGTGGTGGTGAGGGGGGTGGGTAGAAAGAGAGAGAAACAGGAATAGAAAAGAAGCCCAAATATGGTTACACAGGAGAAGGGTGATTCTAAGGAGATACACAATAAAGTACTTACTGGTAAAGTGTCAGGATGATTGCAACTGTGTGTGTGTGTGTGTGTGTGTGTGTGTGTGTAGCGGGAGACACTGGTGACAGAGCGAGACTCCGAGACTCCATCTCAAACAAACACACACACATAAATATTATGATACAATGAATTTAGCTATAATGTGGCACATATAGGTTTTACCATTAAATCTCTTTGATTCTAGAAACTAAATGGGTCTACAGGATACAGTGTTTCTTGGGCCAAAAACCTAAAAGATATCTTCCTTTCCCCCTTGGATCCTACATCCACCAGCAAATCCTGTCAGTTCACCCTTCAAAATACCTCTCCCTTCTGACCACTTCTCAATCCCACTACCATGAGGCCACCACCAATTCTCGCCTGGATGGTTGCATTCTCCACACAGAATTCTGCCAAGAAGGTCTTCTAACAGTGAACATCTGATTACATCATTCACCTGCTTTAAACCTCTCCATTCACTCCTTTCCCTAGCTGATGCCCACTTTCTATTTCTCCCACCTGTCTCCTTATCCGGCCATACCGGCCTCAATGCCCTTCTCTCACTCCCAGCTTGTTACTGCCTCACAGCTCTTAAACTTGCTGTTCTCCAACTTAGAATACACCTTCCTCAGGTCTTCAATGTTGTAGGTCTCCAACCAAAAGTGTAGAGGGGTGTTTTCTGAATCCTTATGTAAATGAGCCTTACACTCCCTGCCATTCCCTACCTCTAATTTACTCATGTACTTTCTTTTTCTTTTCTTTTCTTTTTTTTTTTTTCCGAGACAGAGTCTCTCCCTATCACCCAGGCTGGAGTTCAGTGGCGCAATCTCGGCTCACTGCAACCTCTGCCTCCCAGGTTCAAGTGATTCTCCTGCCTCAGCCTCCCGAGTAGCTGGGACTACAGGCATGTGCCACCTCGCCCGGCTAATTTTTTGTATTTTTAGTAAAGATGGGGTTTCACCATGTTGGCTAGGATGGTCTCGATCTCTTGACCTCGTGATCCGCCCGCCTCGGCCTCCCAAAGTGCTGGGATTACAGACGTGAGCCACTGCGCCCAGCCTATGTGTGTGTGTGGGTTTTGTTTTTTTGGTTTTTTTTTTTTTTTTTTTTTTTTTGGTAACTGCTTAGTTTCCTCATATCCTTAAAATGGAGTTGATATTTGCTATGCCTCCCTCATAAGATTTTGTGAGAATGAAATGAGATAATATTTGTGAAAATACTGCTTATATGGTTAAGTCATCTAATAACCATCTTTTTTGTGTGTGTGGTACTTTCAAGGTAAAGTGTGGTATCTTATGCTTAAAGTAATTCAACACTGTGCTAAAAATCTGGTGGACTGGAACCCCTGTGACATTATTAAATTATGTTATTACGTTAAAATACTCACTGGCACTGCCAAAGGAGGTCTCTCTATTTCTGGCTGTCCCTCTGTGTCTCTGTCTCTATCTCTGTGGTGAGAGAGCTCATGCAAGCGAGAGTCGGCCAACTCGAGGTTTGCAAAGCAGAACACAGCGGAGGGTCGCTCTTTTTAGGTTAATTCCTCCGCACAGTCAACACACTGCAGGAATTCAGTCGGCCTCCAAGACTGCCTCTCGGTACCACCTACCGGGAGCTAGAACTGCAGGGCTCCTTCCATACCTGGTCTTCCTTAGTTTGGTAAAACCCAGTTTGTTCATTATCAAAACATAGTCATGTTCGGGCTGGGCACAGCGGCTCATGCCTGTAATTGCAGTACTTTGGGAGGCCGAGGAGGTCAGATTACCTGAGGTCAGGAGTTTGAGACCAACCTGGCTGACATGGTGAAAACCCCGTCTCTACCAAAAATACAAAATTACCCAGGTGTGGTGGCATATGCCTGTAGTCCTAGCTACTCAGGAGGCAGACAGGAGAATCGCTTGAACCCAGCAGGTGGAGGCTGCAGTGAGCCAAGATCGCACCACGGCACTCCAGCCTGGGTGAGACAGGATGAGACAGAGTGAGACTCTGCCTTAAAATATATATATACACACACACACACACACACACACACACACACACACACCAGTCACTGTGGGTGTTTTATTTATTCGCCATTATTCATTCTTATGCCCTGTCGAGATTTTTGTCATTTACAATGCTTAGAAAATCAGATAGAAATATTTATCTGATATTCACTTTTCAGAAAATGTAACTGATATTTACCTTTATCTCAAAGATTTAAGATTTATTCTTTAACTCTTTAGGCAAGGAATATTTCAGAAGTGTTATGCTTTTGTTGCTATTAAATCCATGGCAGCATGCTATTTTGATAAGTTAAGTTTTACCTTGTTACAGATAAATGATAGAGTAAAATTACTTGGCATTTAGGATTTTTGTTAAATATTAATAAGTAGATTTTAGTCACTCTTGTCACATACAAGAAAGTCACAATGTGAGATGATAGGTACGTTAATTTGCTTTACTATAGTAATCATTTTAGTATCTATATGTGTCCTAAAACATCATAACACAAACCTCAAATATACACGATAAAATTCATTTTAAAGAATACACAAAATAAAATAAAAATATAAAGATAAACACCTGAAAGGAATGCACAAAATAAAAATGAAATAAAATGTATGACAATAATAAATATCAAGCCTCTTTCTCTTGTCTGTCAAGAAATATTTTGCTACTGTCCACCTAGTTTTTTCCCGTCCCTCAGTCTCGGGCTTTATTAGTAGACCAGGGTGAAGAGTGCACAGGTGTATGTATGTGCATGCATGTGCATGTGTGTGTGTTGGAGGGCAGACAAGATCATACTGCAGAGAGCAGGAGGGAATTGCCAAATAAAGACTGATAAAATTAACTCAAAAAGAAAGCTTCGAGACCAGCCTGGCTAGGCCAACATAGTGAAACTCCATCTCTACTGAAAAATACAAAAATTAGCCTGGCATGGTGGTGCGCACCTGTAGTCCCAGCTACTCGGGAGGCTGAGGCAGGAGAATCGCTTGAACCTGGGAGGTGGATGTTGCAGTGAGCTGAGCTCGCGTCACTGCACTCCAGCTTGGGTGATGGAGTGAGACCTCGTCTCAAAAAAAAAGAAAGCAAGTGACTGATGGAGGAAAATAGACTGAATCCCTGGATCCCAGGGAAGAAAGGAGAAAAGCATGAGAAGGGTACACGTTTTGGGGAGAATATTAACAGAGATTTTAAGGAATAGCTGCTATATGGGGGGAGATGTTGAAATGACAGGAAAATGCTGCTTTATAAGTTTTGCTCTACATGAAGAATGCATTTGCCCACCACACCCAACACATACACCCAGGGGCTTTCTAAAGTGAAGATTTGGGTTCCTTTCAGTATTTTAACAGGCTGTTTTCTTCAACTTTTACTTTTACATCATGCCAAGACTGGGCCATAAAGGGCTTGACTTAATTCAGATTACCAAGATACATGAGCACCAGAGGGCATTTTTTGTAGAAGTAAGTTAGTGACTTCCAATTTAAGGTTACTAAGAAGATTCCATAAAAACACACACAGAGAAATTGTAAGGGAAGATACATATTTGAGATTTTAATTACGTTCCAAAAAAGAAAAGTTCTACTACGAAGCATTTAACATTGCCACTCCCCTGAGATCTCCCTGAAATCAGGAAACTTTTTGCCAGTCTTTCATGTTTTTTATATCTCTGTTATTGAACTTAATTTATTCTGCCTAGTAAATTTTTTCTAAGAACATTTTTATTATAGAAGTAATGTATGTTGGCCTGATTTATTCTTAATTGCATGTGGTAAGTTCACTGAAGACAGAGACTATACCTTATTAGTAAAACAACGTCAGAACACCTAACAGCACAGACCCTGGAGTGAGACACACCTGAATTTGAATCTTGGCTCTGTTGCTACTCCTCAGTTAAATATCAAGTAGTTTTTTTGTGGTGGTTGTTGTGTAATCTTGTTTAGACTCAGTACACTCATCTTTAAAATTTAGATTATGCCTGTTTCTCTTTGGGCAGTTGTGAACATTAAATGGGAAGATGTATGAAAGTGCTTAGCACACAGTGCCTGGCACCCACAAGTACTCATCCCACAGTAACTATTATTACCTGTGTGTCTAGTTTATTATTTGAATCTCTACCACGTAGCACAGAAGGTAGTGCTCGGATCTTTGCTGAACAAATAGCTAAGACGAGAGAAGAAAATCGTTAAGAGGAATCCAAGGGCTGGCATCCTTGGTTTATTTTACCCCCTTTTTTTTCCCTCTGTGACCTTAAGATTTGGAGTCCTAGGGTCTGCTATGGATGATTGAGCTCTGCTTCCAGCCCCAAATGAGCCTTGTTGGAAGTGGGGTAGGAGGAAAGTGTTGTCTGTTTGTACCAGGGCCTCCCTGGGAGTTCTGAGCTTCTCAGGGGACTTCCATTCCAATCTCCAGCTCCTCTGCCCACTCACCTGCCCTCCCGCCCAATGCCTCTGGAAAGTTTCCTAGAGATGGGAACTTCCAGTGACTAACCTGTACCTTTGTAGGGTCAGTGGGAGTGAGGGACCCTCTAAAATACCATCTCCTGCAGTAAGCATTTCTTGTTTCCCTGGTTAAAAAGAGTATCTCCCGTAATCGCACATAGCATTTATTGCCCTAATCTAGCTGCTAGCTTTATGTTGTTTCCTGCTGTAAATTGTGGGTCTCTGAGAGCAAAGTCTAGGTCTGGTTCCTGTTTGATCAGTACAATGAGCTGCACATATGTTTCCAAGCAATGGCTGTTAAACTGAAATCCAAGGAAGCGAGACTCGGGGCTGTAGCCTAGAGCTGAGCCCTGAGCCCCTAAACTCCAAGGTGCTACCCCATCACCAGACCTTTAAGTAAATACACTCTGCTCCCTATGGCAGAACACAGCCTCTGAGTAATTAGCAGCCTGAAGTTCATTGTTTAAGATTCACTGGAGGAAGTTCCCAGCAATAGATTTCAAAAAAGCTGGCAGGAATCCAGAAGAAAAGCTTTATTTAGGAAATAAGAAAGCTTTATTTAGGGAACATGAATTTACAAGATGTTAACATTACCCCTTTTCCACTCCACAATTTGAAGTTCGTTTTTTACACCACCCAGCTATTACATAGGAGCATGGTGGAAATTCAATACCTGTTACAGCTGGAAACAATCTGGAAGAATTCTGACTCTATTAGCAGACAGCTTACTAAAACGTTGTTCTAGTAGTCATATACAATTAATAATGTAGTAATTTATTTGGTCCCAAATGTGACTACTATATTCAAAGTCATCCAATGTGATAAAAATTTGTAGAACATTATACATTTTCATTCCCAGTGAGCATTGCCACAGTTTGCTAAAGTTTCTGGCTGAAAAATAAATATTTTCTAGATATCATTCTAAGTTGTTTAACTAAATGTAAATGAAATAACATCTCAGGAAAAGTTTGTCATCTCAATAATTTGATTTCCTCATTTGGCATAGAAAAACAATTACCCTTTCAACTTCATCAGTGTCTCTGTTGAGACTTGGATTTTTCAGTCTCAGTTCTGCTTGAAGAATGCCAAAGTGTCTCCTCTTGATTTCATGTGGCTCTTCACAAATCCAGTTAATTTCCTGAACCCCTGGGCCAGCCCATCCCCTGTGAGGGCACAGCAGGGTTGCACATACCAGTTCCGGTCACTGCAAAGCTTCTTCACTTTGAACATTCTGGTGATGTCCTCAGCAGTCAGAGCTCCAGGCATGTCTTGTTTGTTGGCTAATAGAACAACAGGCACATTTTTAATGTGTTCATTCTTCAAAATGTGCTCAAACTGTCTCCGAGACTCTTCCAGTCGCTGTTTGTCTGTGCTGTCCACAACATACACCAACCCATCAGTGTTCTCACAGTAACAGCCCCAAACAGTTCTCATTTTTTCCTGTCCTCCAACATCCCAGACTGTGAGCGAAAGACTCCTTTCCAACTCTATCATCTCCACATTGAAACCTATTGTAGGGATGGTGATAATATCCTTAGCAAGCTTTAATTTATAAAGGAGAGTAGACTTCCCAGCTGAGTCAAGTCCCAAAAGAAGAATTTGGGCTTGTTTGGTTTGGGGATTTTTAGAACCCAGCAAACCCATTTTAGCTTTTCTCTTTCTCTCGCTCTCTCTCTCTCTCTCTTTAAATACCTTTTCTTACTTTCTTTCTTTGTTTCTTCAAATGGCCAGAGACAATGTGTCCTTTCTGGATCTCGCATGAAAATGTTAGGAAGAAAGAAGAAAGCAAATGCTTCATGCTGTATTCTAAGAACAAGAACCTAGATGTGTTTATGTTGTAGCTTATCAACTTGATTATGGGCAAACAGTATTTTATTTGCAGTCCCAGCCAATCCTGAGGTATCTGTGGTGTGAGTAACCAGCCAATGCCATGGTGACTCAAAGGGGAAATTCTCTGTAAATGAGTAAGATTAGGAGAGGCCTACCTGGCTGCAGTTTTGTTTTCTTTCAGGTGCTAGAAATCTAGAGGAAACTGAAGGTTCAACATGCAGAGGAGCATGGTTTAGCAGCAGAACAAAAACTTAACTTTTCATTTTAACTAACTTTTAACTTAAATTTAACTAAACTTTTTGTGTAACTTTTTGTAGAACTTCTCTAGGTATTCAACCATTTATCTTATCCCAATTGTAAATAAGGAACCAGGCTTCTTAAGTCGTGAAGAGAGAGTTATTCTCACACTCTGTCTGCAGTATCTTAAATCTCCCTTGTCCAGATTACTCACTAGGAAACCTTAAACCACCCAAGGTTATCTGAACCTTACTCACTAATCACATACAGAATCACTTTCTTTAAACTTCTAGGCAGAGAATTTACATGACTGCAGTCACAAAACCAAATATATGAGGGGGAATTCATAACACAAACACTTTTACATTAAGCAGTCCAATTAAAGATGGCAAATAAATACATGTATTTATTTCCTCTTCTTCCCACGACGCCACAGAATAATGGTAAAGGCATTAAAAGAACATATAGGCTGGGCATGGTGGCTCATGCCTGTAATCCCAGCACTTTGGGAGGCCGACGTGGGTGGATCACGGGGCCAGGAGATCAAGACCAACATGGTGAAACTCCATCTCTACTAAAAATACAAAAAAATTAGCTGGGCGTGGTGGCCCATGCCTATAATCCCAGCTACTCAGGAGGCTGAGACAGGAGAATCGCTTGAACCAGGGAGTTGGAGGTTGCAGTGAGCCCAGATCGCACCACTATACTCCAGCCTGGTGACACTGAGACTCCGTCTCAAAATAAACAAACAAACAAAAAATACCATGTAAATCTATAACAAAACAACAAGATAATTCATCACAGGGTGAGAGATTTTAACAAAATTCTGGAAAATGGAAACTAGATGGAAAAATGAGTGGTAACTGATATAGCAGGATAAAGCCAAGCCTTGGAGTGCTGATGCACAGGAGATAGACAAGGTGACAGGTATGGCAGAGAGAAGGGATGAAATAAAGGACTAAAAACAGAAGAAGGTTAACAAGAGGCCAAAATAAACAGAACACACACACACACACACTCTGTCTCTCTCTCTCTCTCTCTCTCTCTCTCACACACACACACACACACACACACACACACACACCTCTGCTGGCTGTCTTCACCAACTAGATATTTATTCCCAGGCAAAATACTGAAGAGTTTTTTATTAAAGAAATTGAAAGATCTCAGAAAAAAGACCTCCATTTTTGACAGTTGGGAGTTTCTGACCATAATGCCTAAGTCAACATGTAATTAACCTATAGCCAACCTGGCAGTTGGCAAACTTGCTCACATACATAGAATTCCCAATCAGCTTTGCAGTGCACAGAAGTTTCTATACTTAATGCATAGCATGCCTTCAATATGAATAAGAGAGAGATCAAGATAAAAATAAGAACTTTTAAGAAAGCTTAAACAGAGCTAATGAAGGGAATAGAAGAACATTTTCATTAAATTCTAATTACTATTTTTGTACAGACTTGAGAAGACATTACATCCATAAGACAAAAAATGGATGGTATTAAACAGACCACTCAGAGAATAAAAATAAAACTCCTAAAAATAAAAAACACAAATTTCAAAAAATTTTAAAGAACAGTAATACCTGTAGGCTGGAAGACATGTTGAAGGAGTCTTTCAGAAAGTTGAAGATAGAAAATATGGAAGAAAAGATAAGAAATATAGTGGATGAACTCAGAAGTCTTAACTCAGAAGTCTGATTTGTAGGACTTATTCCAGAGAGAAAAAAAAATATGCACAAGAGGAAATTATAAAGAAATAATACAGGACCACTTTCCAAAGCTAAAGAATGAACTTGCCAGATTGAAAGACTTCCCTCAATGCTTACCAACATGATTTTTAAAAGAGCTATACAATGTGATATACATGTTTTTTATTAAAACTAAAAATTTATTTAGTTTTTATACAAAATAAGTAGACTATTTTAGATGCAGAAAGCACACGTATGAAGAAATTCTGTAACCCTTTTTAAAGAATTAAGTTCTTAACCAACTCACTATGTCTCAGAGGCCAAAGATACCATTTTCATTTGTTCATTGATTTATTCATCTAACCATTCAGGAAATAAACATATTGATTGCCTAGTCTGTGCTAGATGCCAGGGAGGTCACAAAGATAAACTAGGCTTGCCTTTAGTTGGCTTTCACTGGGGAGAAGGTAAAAGACATGTGACCTAATAAAAATAAATACAAAGCCAAAAAATTACACATGCTGCAAGAAAAGAAAGGCTAATGTATTCTGGATATTCATAGACTCCTTCAGAATGAAAGGCGTCAGAGAAATCTTCCTGGAGAAGGTTAAGTATTGAACCAGGCCTTGTAGAGACACGTGAGGGCATACGTGAAAGAAACATTCTGTGAGAGCAAAGTCTTAGAAATGGGAAAATATGGGAATGTATATGGAAAACCAACTGTATATGGATAAGTAGGGGTTTCTTCCATAAACATGTTGAACTATCATGAGAAAACCATAAGATAAATCTAGATTATAGGCCATGCTGCAAGACAACAGGCTTGGACTCTTCCAGATAGGTCCATGTGATGAAAGACAAAAGGAAAAAAAAGTATCAGGGGAAGAATGTTCTAAATAAAAGATATACGACTTCTAAATGCATTGTGTAAACTTTTATTGGATCCTGTGTCAATAATAGTGATTAAGGAAATTATTATAACAATTATGACCATTCAAATTGGGGAAACTTGATTATGAACTATATATTAGATGGTATTATTTATCAATGATAAATTTCTTGAAGGCAATGATTCTATTGTTATGTAGGAAGATGATTTTGTTTCAAGGAGATACAGGCTAAAGTACTTAGAGGTGATATCAGCAAGTTAATTTCAACTGGCTCAGCAAACACATGCACACAAAGATATGTATATGAGAGGGAGGAAGTGTGTGTAAATATGGCAATAGTTGGTGGCTCTAGGTCAGAGGTATTGAGTGTTCATTTTGCTATTTTTTAACTTTCCTCTAGATTTGAAATTTTTGAAAACAACATGTTGAAAAAAAGAATATAATTGAAATAAGCTAATAAAATTAGACTACAGGCCATAGTAATACAGAAAAATAATTCAGCTTACTTAGGGGTAAGTCTATACTTCCAAAGGTGAATTTAGGGCCTGTGACTGCACTACTACTTAAGCTCTTTCTCACCTCCATATTTTCAACAAATTAAAATTTTTCTCTTTTTTTTTTTTTTTTTTTGAGACGGAGTCTCGCTCTGTCGCCCGGGCTGGAGTGCAGTGGGCGGATCTCAGCTCACTGCAAGCTCCGCCTCCCGGGTTTATGCCATTCTCCTGCCTCAGCCTCCCGAGTAGCTGGGACTACAGGCGCCTGCCACCTCGCCCGGCTAATTTTTTTGTATTTTTTAGTAGAGACGGGGTTTCACCGTGTTAGCCAGGATGGTCTCGATCTCCTGACCTCGTGATCCGCCCGTCTTGGCCTCCCAAAGTGCTGGGATTACAGGCTTGAGCCACCGCGCCCAGCCAACAAATTAAAACTTTTAAAAGAAGTTAAACATTTATTTCATATTAAACTCAATGATTTGAGTGCTTTATGAGGTCTACTGTTGGTATTGGGGACATCCTTTAATACATTTTTGCTGTAATGAGCATGATCATACATATATACCTTCACCATTTCCCATCTCACCAATTATATCTTGTTTTTGAGATAGCCAAACAAATGAGGGCTTAAATTCTGCATGAATATTATATCCATATAAGAATATTATTCTCTTCTATGAAAAGAAATAAAATAATTTCTTTGTCAATGCTAATTGTCATAAAAGAATCTACAAATGTTTCAATATCCTTTCTTACTGTCCCAAAACATTTATGGATTCACTTGTCCCAGCCAAACTTGAGGGAAGGCAAGGTATTTGTTTTCTGTAAATCATTCTAAGATTACGCAAATAAAGGTAGACTTGTGAGAGAGTTACTGGCAGACTCTGTGGTGTCACAGAAAAATTTTTTTAAATATGGGAATGAAAGAAACATTTTCTTTAATTTCTTATCATGGAGGTGTGAGGCAAAAAGTCCTAAATTAGAAGCTCAACCATGTGCTGACCAAGCAAAAATACAGAAGCTTATCTCTTGGAAGAAGGTGCAACGTATTCCATTATCTTTATTTTTCACAGATAAAGAAGAAAGAATCAGGATGCAGCTGTGTAAATTGCTTAGCTTACAGAGACTTGGAACATCCCCTACCTTCCCTACAATAACTTTTTTTGGTCTTTTTAAAAATAAATGTTTGGAAAATTGAAGTATAACACATATATAGAAAAATACAAAAATCATAAATATATAGCTCAAAGAGTTACCAAAAATTGAAAATACCCATGTAACCTCCACTAAGGCCAGGATTAATTTTTAACTTTCCTTTTTTTATTTTTTGCAAGTAAAAATGCAAGACCTCATGTATTTCTATACCCAGTAATGAGAAATATGCTCTGTTCCTGAACAACAGTCACTCTTTGTCCTAGTTGAGATTCTTTGAAGCTGCAAAGAATGATATATCCTAATCTATAAAGATTTCCCCAGAGCTGTTTCCATCAAACTGAACCAGCACTTTCACCCACATCACCAAAGGTTTTTTACTTTCACATTGGTAGATCATTGGATGTGAGTTCAAATCTAGCCTCTGGCACTCACTAAATATTAAATAGTTGTCATAATTATATAAAATAAATGTGAAAAAAAATTATCAAAGAGCCCCGCCCATGGTTGATACAAGTTTTCTCCCTCTTCTCTCACAATTTTTGTGTCTTAGCTAACATTTTTAAATACCTGTGATTCTTAACCTTTTCCAGATGAGAAACAATCTGATAATTCCCATAAAAGTATTCCATTGGGAGAACAAACCACCATGTGCTGGACCCCTTCCCCAACACCCCATTTTTATCCAGCCCACCCTCAATAAGATAAAGAAGAATAGAGAGATGACACACCAAAGGGGCAGTCTGAGGGCTATGTCTGGAACTTGGGAGCAATAGTTGCACCCCTTTGCCTTGGTGAAGATGGGGAATTTATTTAGGGATGGATGACTCAGATATCTTTGGCCCTAGCTACCTGCAAAGCTCTCAGTATCCTGGGTGCCTACCTAGTCAGCAGCAACGGGGCCCAAAAGAACTCAACTATGCAACCTGACTGCCATTGACCTAATTGGTTCCCTTTTCACTTCCGTGAAATAATGATCCAAATGGTTCTCACAGGTCTCTATTTTTTACAGCTGCTCATCTCTCTTCAAACTCAAGATAAATCTTTGATTATTCATTCAACATTTATTGAGTATACACTAAATGGCAGGCACTGTCTATCTTCTGTCTTCAGAATAACTGATGGTTCACCATTTAAGAAGTAACTAAAAGTTGAAACATTTAAAAATATTTTTTAAATGCTGTATACACAGCCTTCGAATTTTAGAAAAGAAATATTTTACTGTAAAAGCATTTAAAACTATTTAAATAATCTAAAACATTTAAAACTTAATGTGATTATGAGTCTCACTTTTCTCTTTGTTCACATACATATGTAATTTTTACATGCTTCATTCATTCAATACACTTCTATTGAGCATGTAATATGTCTGTATATAATTCAAGACACTGGCAATTGTCTGTGTATAATCAAAGCAGTCTTCATTTTCAAGGAACTAACAATCTAATGAAAGAGACCAACACTTACTAACAGTATGAATGTTGCTATAAATAAGGTAACAGGACTTAGGAGGCTGCAAGTCAGTGTCAAGTCAACATGGCTCATTATGGGACTCTCACATCTTCTATCTGTCCAAACTGGGACTGTTTTGAAAGTGGAAGGGGTACTAGTAATGAGTACACCAGCAAACAGGTGTAAACAGGCTTAAGAAAATTAGGCTGTATGGTCATTTTAGAATAGGCCACTGAGACTTGCCTGGCTTCATGAAAGGAAGCTTGAGCTAATTTTAGGATGAAAGAGAACAAGGGTTGCATAGCTACTTTTCAAATGTGTCCACTGTCACTCACTGACATTCTCCTTTCTAGTCTTTCTAAAGGATAAACTAAGAAACCAAAGTGTTAAAAAGATATAATGGGATATAACGTGTACTTGACACAGTTGTCATGACTTCCTTCTGACTCCAAAGGGAACAGACAGCAAAAGTGAGGGTTGTTAGGGTTAAAGTTGTTTCACTTCTCTCTCTTCACCCTCCTACTCTCCTTCTGTCCCCCTGCTTTTCTCCTTTTGCCCCAACTCCTTTCAATTTGTTTCTTTCCCCTTTCCTATTTTCTGTCTGATTAGGTCAGGTCAGTAAAATGCTAGTGCTCAGGAATAATTAGTATTACATTTTAAAAGATTGCCCTATTATTACATATTACAGCCTAGATAAACATGTTTCTCACTTCACAAATTGGGTTTTGTTTTTGTTTGTGTTTTCGCTTTTTGATTTTCTATAACCTGAACCAACAGTAAATCTTTCCTTGAGAGCAATCAAGTTCCTTCCCACCAGCCTCTATTATCTCTGTCCCCAGCTCCAAACCACAAGGCTGTAGATGGAACTTGTAGCAACTTTCTCCTGTTTGCACTGATTGACTTTAAAAGTAAAATAATTCTGTACAAATTTGCAACATGGTCAAGGAGCATCAAAATATAAACCAAGAGCCTTCAGAGTTTCAACGTTTCTTCTTGAAATATAATGGTTGTCAATTTGATCATAATAGAAAAGTTAATCTCCTGCCATTTTTAATGTATTCCGATTAAATTTGTTAGGAGTATATAAGTAAAACTAATTCTATTTTAGTGAAAGCAAGAACTCATATAAACAGCAAAATTATTCCCTTACTCTTTGTTTTCTTATCTTTAAAAATATTCCTTCCTGTATGATAAGCATGAAAGTAAAAATAATAACCACAAAAATAGATTAATATGATTCAGTTCTCACTTCCATAAAGGATATGACAAAATACCATGACCAAGTTAAATACTTGTGTAAATAATTAACCAGGTGCTAATATACCTGGATGACAGGTTGTTATTTTGGGTTTGGTTTTGTTTTTGAGATGGGGTCTCTCTGTCACCCAAGCTGGAATGCAGTGGTGTGATCATGGTTCACTGCAGCCTCCACTTCCTGGGCTCAAGCAATCCTCCTACCTCAGCCTCCCAAGTAGCTGGGACTACAGCTGTACCACTACAACTGGGGTTTTTTGTTTGTTTGTTTGTTTGGTAGAGACAGAGTTTTGTCATGTTGCCCAGTATGGTCTCAAACTCCTAAATTCAAGCGATTCTTCCACTTCTGCCTCCCAAAGTGCTGGGATTACAAGTGTTTTTGATAAGGAATTTCAAAGGGAAATTTTGAATAAGCAGAGATAAATGGAACGGTAGAGTGAGAGAGAAAAAGAAATGTTATGACATTTAAAGTGACAGTGACATACTAAGTCAGGCCGCCCAAGAGATGGAGAAGCCTTCCAGACTCCCAGGCCCTGTTCCATTGCTGCAGGATCTCAGGGTTGGCTTTCCAGAAATACCAACGAAGGGTCAGATGAGATAAAATTATTTTCATCAAATATTCTGCTCTTGCATTTTATTCTCCGTTGGTTATCCCTCTTACCTCCAAAAGTGCAACCTGGACACACAATGATTTCAAATGCATAGCTAAAATTAATTCTAGCATGAGACATTTCAGAGTATGAATTAAATATTCCAAAAGTAAATCAGTGTCTCAAATTTAGCTTGGTATAGGTTTGAAGCATTAAACTTTCTAGGTTGAATTGGTCAAGCAAGACTCTGGAAGTCCTGGCTTCTGATCACAATTGTACTATTTTCTCTCTGTGTGAACCTGGGCAAGTTATTTAATATCTCAACTTCTTGGCAGGGTGCGGTGGTTCATGCCTGTCATCCTAGCACTTTGGGACGCTGAGGTGGGTGGATCACGAGGTCAGGAGTTTGAGACAAGCCTGGCCAACATAGTGAAACCCCATCTCTACTAAAAATACAAAAAATTAGCCGGATGTGGTGATGTGTGCCTGTATCCCAGCTACTCAGGAGGCAGAGCCAGGAGAATCACATTAACTGAGGAGGTGGGCGTTGCTGTGAGCAGATATTGTACCATTGCACTCCAGCCCAGGCAACAGTGTGAGACTCCATCAAAACAAAACAAAACAAAACAACCCTCAACTTCTTAATCTGTAAATTGGGAAATAATATTATCTATCTCTCAGGATTATTATAAGGAATAAATGAGATATAACACAGAGAAGTATACAGCATATGTTAGGCACTCAGTAAATGGCAGCTATTGTGATTTTATTATTGGTCAGATGAATGGCAGTAGGTTTATATTTGCAGGCCAAATCAGATTTATTATTAGTAACTGTTTTGAAAGTCTACAGGGAGTCTACAGTTGTTTCTTGGCTCCATAGAAAAGACTACTATGCTCAATTGACAACGTCTGCTATGAGTGTAGGAAGGAGCATAGTAACCATATTTGCCATTTTCAATTGCTAGTATCAGACACAGCATGGTTCCCAAGCCTATAATCCCTCCTCCCCATAGTTGAGGTCACCTGATCCTCTTTTAGAAGCTAAATGTAGTCTCAATCCTCACCTAAGACAACAAATACTTAAGCAGCTCCAATCCTCCTTTCTAAGATCCAGCCCAGAGTCATCCTAACCATGAATCCAATCACAACATGGTATCCTAATTTTAACAACTAGACGGTTGCCTTTTTTACTAAGTCCCAGTCCCTATTGTTAAACCTAGTTCTAGTAACTAGGCTTCTTCCACTCCAGCACCTTCCTAAAATAGGCACCCTGAATTCACATTAGCCATAGCCTTTCCAAAATTAGCATCTCTAACCCTCAAAATCTAACCTTCAGGATAAATCCATGTTAACCATTGAAAACTTCTTAGTTGTTGAGTATGGGCTTCTCATTATTGCCCACTCTGGTTTCTCCATCAATTTTTTGTACACCAATCTTTAACTGAATACTTGCTAAGTCAAAAATATACATATAACTTTGCATGAAAATATCACAGAAATCTCAGTATAAAGTATAAATACCTAGAAGGAAGAAAGGTCTAAAGTTAACAGGATGATATCATGCAACTTTCTCTTGAATCCAGTATTGAAAAATTCTACCTTTTAATTCCATGGGTTGACAGAAATCAAATTTATCCACTCAGAAAATATCTTTATGCCATCAGCTAGGCAAATATTTATTAGCTGCCATGAGCCAAGCCCTGTGCCAGGTACTAGGAGGGTAGTAGGCACTGGGAGGGTAGTAGGCTAATAAGAAAGTCCAGTGTAAGAATCTCACTCAGTCTCAGGTTGAGAGAGCCTTTCTAGGGAGGTTTTATTGGTGCTGATTCTGGGACTGGTGAGTCATGCTGATTGGGGGCGAGGGTTGACACCTTATCCTCCAGAAAGATTTAGACCATTTGGTGGGTCATGCTGATTGGGGGCAAAGGGTGACACATTATCCTCCAGGAAGATTGGACCTTTGTCAGAGTCCAGATTATGGGAGCCCTTCATGGAGACTGCAGCTTTCTTTTCCTTCAGAATATTCCTCATTGATGTGCTTCTTCCCTAGGAGTTTGGGCAGAAAAGACCCTGAAGAGTCTTGATACCTAGTCTGTTTCAACTACAGAGTTCCCATCTCTGTCTGGAGGAGTTCCTTCATTCCCTAGATGATGTGCAGGAGCTACCTGGCCAACATCAGCCAATTTGATGACCTACCTAAGCTTCTCCCCAGCTTAAATTATTAGCTCCTTGCATTTCCCCAGATGTTTACTGATAATTTTAACCCCATCCACTTGCAAGTAGTCCCCAAACTCCTATCATTACAGGTTCATAATAGCCTGATATCTGACATAGCCTACTAAAAGAATACACAATTTCCCCTAAGAAAAGAGGAGGGACTTAGCCTCTTAGCTGTAATCCAGAACAACAAATCAGTACATTTATAGTGTAACAATTTCACTAAATATTAATTTAAATAACATCCAGGGAGTTCAAAAATATAAGACAGTCATCCAAGAGTCCCAAGTCAGAGGGAAAGGCAAGAAAATGTACAGATGAGAAACCCAGAGAACAGGATGACAAACAGAATTTACACTGTGGCCATTTGCAAGGTCAACATACAAAGATAAGTAGTATTCCTCTTAGAGAACAATAACTGAGAAAGACCTCATTCTCAGTAGCAATAAAACTATAAAACATCTAGGAATAAACTCAATAATATATGCACAGTTTCTGTATGGAGAAAATAATAAAATTTTACTGCTGGTCTTAAAAAAATAACCCAATAAAGGAAGACATATAGCATTATAAAATGCCAATTCACTCCTAATTTAATCTATGAGTTAAATTCAGGGCCAATCAAAAGCAGTTGGTAAACAAATACTTATATAACATTTAATTATGAGTCAGTTGCTGAACATTGGAGATATGATGGTGAAAAGCACAGAGTCCCTGCTCTCCACATTCTAATGCAAGGGAGGAGAGAGAAGATAAGTATATAAAAAAATAAACAAGATAATTTCAGAGGATCATGTGTTATGGAGAATAGATCATTGATGGAGACTGACAAAAGCACTGCAGTGCAGGGGAGAGGATGGGACCCTATTCTAACTAGAGCGAATCAGAGAACACCTCCCAGAACAGGTGACAGGTAAGGTCAAATCTGAATTATGCAAATGGGTCAATCATGCAAATATCTGGGAAGCCCCAGCCTTCCAAGCAACAGGAGGAGCAAGGACACTGAATCAACTATGATCATAGCCAGCTAAAGGGACAGAATAAAGGGACTATGGTTGGAACCTAGTTGAAAGGGAGAGTATTGGGGAAGATAAAGTAGATTAGCAGGGCTAAATGTGTAGAGATTCTAGGCCATGGGGAGGCATTTGATTCTAGATTTAATTGTGAAGCCCTTGGGCAGTCGTAAGCAGGGAAGTGACATCATCTGAGGACCATTTAGGCTGCTGTGTGGCAAATGGGCTGGTGGCAGAGAGGGTAGGAAATGTGGAGGCAGGGGGACTGGTTAGAAGACTCTCTCAGTAGTCCTATTGGGACCTATTGGGATGATAGCAGCTTGAACTAGGGTAGCAGAGAAGGAGGAAGTCAGAATTGATCAGAGTCAAGATATAATTTGGAGGCAGCAGCCATAGGACTTGCTAATGGATTAGATGAAGGTGAGAGATAGAGCTCAAGATAACTCACAGGGTTTTTTGACTAAACAACGGGGAGGATGGTGGTGCCATTTGCTGAGAAGAGGGAGAAGAGGAATTCAAGGAAAAAAGCCATAGTTAAAATTAGTTCTCTCCTCAAGGATCTAGAACTAGAATTACCATTTGACCCAGTCATCCCATTACTGGGGATATACCCAAAGGATTCTAAGTCATGCTGCTATAAAGACACATGCACACGTATGTTTATTGAGGCACTATTCACAATAGCAAAGACTTGGAATCAACCCAAATACCCATCAGTGACAGACTGGATTAAGAAAATGTGGCACATATATACCATGGAATACTATGCAGCCATTAAAAAGGATGAGTTCGTGTCCTTTGTAGGGACGTGGATGCAGCTGGAAACCATCATTCTCAGCAAACTATTGCAAGAACAAAAAACCAAATACCGCATGTTCTCACTCATAGGTGGGAACAGAACAATGAGATCACCTGGACACAGGAAGGGGAGCATTACACACAGGTTCCTATTGTGGGGAGGGGGGAGGGGGGAGGGATAGCATTAGGAGATATACCTAATGTAAATGACGAGTTAATGGGTGCAGCACACCAACATGGCAAATATATACATATGTAACAAACCTGCAGGTTGTGCGCATGTACTCTAGATCTTAAAGTGTAACAATAAAAAAAAAATTAGTTCTCTAATAAAACTTGACAAGCTGTTTGAAATTTGACACAAAAACAAAATGGAAAAAGAAAACTAAAAACAATCATGAAAAATAAGCAATAAGAAAATAGAACAGAGTAGGAAGTGCAGAAACAAGCACATACACATACATACATACACAATTACACATACAAATATTTTCTGGTAATGGCAATACGTCCTTTTTTATTTTTATCTTTTTAAGAAGCCCCATCTCTCCAGCTCCCCCTTGTAGGTAGAGACAGCCATGTCTTAAAGATGGCTGAGCAACAAGTCAAGGGAAGGCTGGGTTTTAATGATATCATAGCACCATCCCCAGACTGTGTCCCCTTAGATTCTTCATGTAAGAACAAATAAAACCCCTAATTTGTTTAATCCACTGGGGATTTTTTGTCTTTATTGCTTAAAAACAAACACAATTCTCAACAAATAGGGAGCTTTTAAATCAATACTGTTGGGAAAATTTACTATGCATTTGGAACCAGACATACCGTTCATTAAAAAATTCTGGAGAAATTAAAGGCCTAAACCTAAGGAAAACAAAAAGGAAAAAAAAGACCAGACCATCAGCAGGGTGAGGTAGTCATCAGTACTACTTACCAAATAGATCTGGCTTGCTCCTTTCCTAGGCACACAGTGGGACGGCATTTCCTACCTCCTTGTGGTTAGATGGTGCCCTGCAACTGGTTCTGGCCAATGAGTTGTGAGTGGAAGTGATAGATGTACTTGTAACACAGAGCATTTAACTGCCCATGTAAGATGTTTCAAAGCTCTTTTTCCTTTACACCACGGTGACCAGCAATGTTTGCTGTAGTGACTGCTCCATCAGCCTGGGTCCCAAGAGTAAGGAAATATGAGGTAGAGCTTTCAGTCAACTCACAGTGGATAGGTAGCATGAGCATAAAAATAAATAGCTCTTGTTATAGGTTACCAAGATTCTAAGTTTGCTTGTTACTATTGCACAGCCCCGAGTAGGGTAAAATAACGAATGTCCCCAAATCATGTAATACTGTGCAGCAGATAAAACTTACGAGCTGGATATCCATGTACTCATGTGTAAAGCTTGCTAAGAGGTATTATTAAGGAGAAAAAAAGCAAATTCTAAAATAAGACTGTTGGTCTAATACCATTTACGTTAACTCCCATCTCACAAAACAAACTATATACTTCTACAGATATATGTATGTTTTGTTTTGTTTTTGAGATGGAGTTTCATTCTTGTTGCCCAGGCTGGAGTGCAGTGGCGTGCTCTCGGCTCACTGAAACCTCCACCTCCCGGGTTCAAGTGATTCTCCTTCCTCAGCCTCCCGAGTAGCTAGGATAACAGGCGTCCACCACCATGCTGGGCCAATTTTTGTATTTTTAGTAGAGATGGGGCTTCATAATGTTGGCCAGGCTGGTCTCCAACTCCTGACCTTAGGTGATCAGCCCACCTCGACCTCCCAAAGCGCTGGGATTACAGGCATGAGCCACCACGCCTGGCCAGATATAGGTATGTTAGTGCATAGAGCAAATTTAGAAAGGTAACACATAAAACTAGTAAGAGTGGTTACCACTAGGGGAGGCTTGGTTAAAAGGAGATTTTTTTACTTATCTATATTCTTTGAATTTTTTAACTTAGGAAAAGCAAAATATTACACATATGAAAGAAATTATACAAAGTATATGTACATTTTAAAGAAGAAAAATAAATCTTTAAATGATCACAATTGTATATCTACCACACATATTAAAAAAATTGAACATCACCAGTACCACTGACAATCTCTGCATGGCCTTAAATGATGGCATCCCTTTCTTTTTCCCTGAGAGATAACCACTGACCTGAAGCTAGTGTTACCTATTTGTTGCTCTTGGTTTTAGTGTTTTTGTACAGAAAATATACACACACATACACACACATCCTCATGCAATGTATTACTTGACTGTTTTTTAATTCACATAAGTGAATTCATTTACAATTCCTTTTTTGATTCAAAATTGCATTTCTAATAATAATCTGTATATTGCATGTAGATTTATTCGTTTTCACTCTAGAATATTTTTTCATTATTTAGTCATCCTACCGTTAATGAATATTTAGTGTCTTTCTAGATTTTTTGCTGTTCTGAATAATGCCATTCTGAATATTCTTGTACACATACCCTACTGTACATTTTCAAATTTCTTTATTATATACACACATCCAGGAGTTGATGCTGAGTCAGAGGGTATATACTTACTCAATTTTCCTGGGTAATCCCAACTGTCTTCCAAAAAGGTTGTACCAGTTTATGTTCTGAAGCAATGTATAAGAGTTTCCTTGCTTCATATCTTCATCAACACATGGTATTGTCAAACTTTTAAATTGTTGCCATCGTAATGGATGTGAAATTATGTGAAATCTTTTGGTTTTAGTTTGCATTTTCCTGATTACTAATTGTAAGGCGGAGAATTTTTAAAATATTTATTGGCCACTCATATTTCCCATTCTGTGAAATACCTATTCATGTCTTTAGCCCATTTTTCTGTTAGATTCTTAGTTGTTTATTATTGATGTATGTGAGCTGTCAATGTGTGTATGTGTTAAATACTAATCCGTTGTTGGTTGTGTTTCAGATATCTCCTTACAATTTGTGATTTGTCATTTCACCACGTTTATGGTATCTTTGAAAATGAAATTATTAATTTTAATGAATTCAAATTTATCCAACCTTCTTTTGTGATTTTCTTTATAGAAATCCTCCCCTACCCTGAGGCCATAACAATATTCTCCTGGTTTTTCTTCTGAAAGTTTTTAAAATTTGCTTTCACATTTAAACCAAGCTAATTTTGTGCATGGTGTGTGTGAAGTTGGAATTGATTTTGAATTTTTCTGTGGAAAATCAATTTTATTAGTATCTTTCTCCATTCATCTGCCATTTCTGTTCTATATCAAATTCCCTTGCATGCATGAATCTATGTCTATAAGTCTCTTCTATGAGTCTGTCTATCCCTGTATGAATACCATAGTGTATTAATTGCGGCTAAGTTTATATGATTCTTGAAATCTGCATTACAAAACTAGCTACCTTTGTTTTTCTTTAGTAGTATCTTCTTCTCAGGCTTTTACTTGTTCATAAAAATTTTAGAGCAAAATAGTCAATTTCTACTAAAACAAAAACTGTTAGGATTTGGATTAACTTTCCATGGAATCCATAGATTAATTGAGAAGAATTGATATCTTTATAATATTGATGATTCCTATATGTGATATGTTTCTCCACTTACTTTGTTATATTCTTCTTAAAATATGAACCGTTTTATAATATAACTATTTGTATTTAATATATTGTGATAGTTTAAAAATTTTTCCCTAAATGCCTTTCAAATCTTTTTTAAATTTCTGAGAATCTTTACATTTTCCTTGCATTGTGCATCTGTAGTAGTCAGCCTCCAAATTAGCTCCCAGTGATCCTTGCCTCCTGATATTGACACTGGTAACTCTCCTCTCACACTGAATAGGGCTGACCTGTGTAACCATGAAAATGACAGAGTGTGACTGCTAAGCCTAAGCTGTAAAAGAAACTGTGGTTTCTGCTTTATTCTCTATTGGATCCCTTGCTCTGGGGGAAGCCAGTTGCCACATTATAAGGACACTCAGGCTTCCCTACAAAGAAGTCCATGAGGGGAGGAACTGAGGCCTCCCACAAACAGCCAGGATTAATTTGCCAGCCAGGTAGAGATGATCTATCTTAGAGGCTGATCTGGTCTCAGTCAAGCCATCAGATGACTGCAGCCTCAGCTGACATCCTGTAAGAGACCCTGAACCAGACAAGCCAGCTAAGCCATTCCTGAATTCCTGACCCTGTATGAGATGATGAATTGTTATCATCGTTTTATACAACTAACTTTTAGGGTAATTTGTTATGAAGCAATAGCAAACAAATACAATATCATACATTTTTCTTAAATTAAAATTTCTTACTGTTCAGTTGCCTAAAAAAGCAAAAGTCTTTTGAATATTGATCTTATACCCAGTAACCTTAGTGTCTTAGTCAATTCAGGCTGCTATAACAAAATACCATAGACTGGATGGCTTACAAACAACATAAATTTATTTCTTTCAGTTTTGGAGCTGGAAATCTGATATCAGGGTACCAGAATCGTCAAGTCAACCCATAGAATTAATAATCATACTCACTGAAAGGGCCACCCTTCAAGGCACCCTATACGACCTTCTGTCTTGCTTGAGGCCCCGGCTTTATCTTCATCCCTGCTGCGATGGGCCCAGTAAAACACAGGCCAGCAGCCATTAAGGAGCTCATAAACCTAATCAGGGCTCCACCTAACATATTTTACTTTTATTTTTTTCCTGGCCGCTGAAAAATTCCCTTAATTTCCCACCAGCTCAGCCTCAGTCCAACATGAAAAAAAGTTGTATTGGGTTTTTGCGTGTTTGTTTACCTTAATATTCTATAACACATTTTGAAAGTGTACTGTACTGGGAAGAGTTTTATTTAAGGCCTAGTTCATCACATTACAAAAAACTTTGAATTTTTAGTGAGAATATATGCATATATTAGAATTTTTTATTAAAATACACTTAAAATATAATAAAATGTTAGAAAAATGAAGAATATATTAATAACTTCGGTTATAGAAGGCCTTCTTAAGCTAAAATTACAAAATCTATGAAGAATTAATATTGATTAACATATTTAGCTACACAAGTTTTTAAAATTTTTGTATGAAAACAACACCTCAAATGAAATTAAAAGACCACAAAGCAACCAGAAGCAAATATTAACAATATATAATGAAAGATTATATAATATGTCATTAACTCATACAAGTCAATATAGAAAACACATAAAATGAATTAGAAAATGAGCAAAGGATATGGAGACAGTCCATAGAAGAGGATACAAATGGCCAAGAATTATATTAAAAATATGTATAATGTCACTGGTTACCAGGGAAATGCATATTAAAATGGTAAAGTATCATCTTTCACCCAACAGATGGGAATTCAAAAGACTGATAATATGTTAGATATTAATTATTAGTGGGAGTAAAAATTGATGCAGTCTTTTTGGAGGGCAGTTTAGCAATATATTTATTAAAATTTACAACATATTTAAGAAGTTTTGAACAATGCTTGGAGGATGTACCATTCTCTTTCCAAATCCCCAGTAATTAGTAGTTTATTTCTATGAAACAGTGAGTGACAGGGATCTGAACTCAAAAAGGCCAATATCAACCAGAAAGATTTTTAAGAAAGTTTTCACGTGTCTTATTTCATTTCTGCTGCTATAACAGAATACCTGAGACTGGGTAATTTACTTATTAATTAATTAATTAATTTTATTTCATTTTTTTGAGACATAGTTTCACTCTTGTCGCCCAGGCTGGAGTGCAGCGGCGCGATCTCAGCTCACTGCAACCTCCACCTCCTGGGTTCAAGTGATTCTCCTGTCTCAGTCTCCCAAGTAGCTGGGATTACAGGCACCCACCACCATGCCCGGCTAATTTTTGTATTTTTAGTAAAGACAGGGTTTCACCATGTTGACCAGGCTGGTCTTGAATTCCTGACCTCAGGTGATCCAGAAACTGGGTAATTTATAAAGAACAGAAATTTATTGGCTCATGGTCTAGAGGCTGGAAAGTCTAAGAGCATGGTGCTGATGTCTAGCAAGGGTCTTCTTACTGCATCACTTCATGGTAGAAGGTAGAAAGGCCAGAGAAAGTGAGAGTAAGACAGCAAGAGAGCAAAATACTGTACTCGTAGCCTCAAACCTTTTATAATTGGCATTAATTCATTCATGATGGTGAGCCCTCATGACATGAATGCCTCCCATCAGACCCCACCTCCCAACAATGTTGCATTGGGGATTAATTTGCTAACACATGAACCTGGGGGGACTCATTCAAACTATATTATCAAGATAACATTAAGTTTTCAGATATTACCCCCTCTGGTTCCTTAGCACTTGGATAATGAGGTGATTCTCCTCTTTAACTGGTGAACTGAGTCCGTGGAACAGATGGATGTCTGTCCTGAGGTCTATCACCTTGAATATGACACGGCCACTGATTCTTTTGACATGATCCGCCTCTCCTTTTTTGAACAAGATGATAGACAGTAATGGCATCTACTAACAATATTTTCTTTCTCATTTGGGGTACTGGAGGTGGCCTCTTCTTATCTACTGACAGAGGTATTACAAAGTAGCAGGGATGCAAAAATCCTTAAGACATAATACAAATACATGGAAAAGGGCGTGGAATTCTATTCTGCCATCCAGTGGGAAAAGATTGCTAGAGATGTTAGAGGAGGTCATATGTTCATCTTATGGTCATAAAACATATAAATTATCCCCTTGAACTTGAACAATCTAAGTCTTGCTGTGCCAGTCTTCCCTAGTACAGTTTAGTAAATCCATTTGGTTTACAAATAAGAAGAGATTGTGTGACAAATGACCAAGAAAGCCCCTTCCTCAAGATTTTCCCCAGTACCTTTATGTACCTTTTAACGCAATAAGTCAACCTCTAAGAGTGTATCATAAAAAAAATTATGTATGTCCAAAAGAAGCACACACAAAGATGGACATTCATGCTTTATTGTTTCTAACATTAAAATTCTAAAACAACCTGTGTAACCATCAACCAAGGAGAAGTTACATATGTTTGAAATATATTTTCATTCCTCTGTGCTATGGAATACTTTGCAGCAACTAAAAAGAGTATGAGAGAGATGCATGCATAGTGACATAAAAAGGGTACAAGTTAAATGTAGGACCTCAAACTATAAAAATCCTAGAAGAAAACCTAGGAAATACCATTCTGTACATGAGCCTTGGGGAAGAATTTATTACTAAGTCCTTAAAAGCAATTTCAACAACAAAAAAAATTGACAAGTGGGACCTAATTAAGCTAAAGAGCTTCTGCACAGCAAAAGGAACTATCATCAGAGTAAACACACAACTTACAGAATGGAAGAAATTGTTCACAAACTATGCATCTGGCAAAGGCCTGATATTTAGAATCTAAAAGGAACTTAAACAATTCAACAAGCAAAAATCAAATAACCCCATTGCAAAATGAGCAAAAGGCAAGAACAGACATTTCTCCAAAAAAAAAAGATACACAAGCAGCCAACAAACATATGAAAAAAACGTTCTTCATCAATAATCAACAAAGAAATGCAAATCAAAACTACAAATCAAAAATGTAAATGGGGGACTATCTCACATAATCAGAATGACTATTATTAAAAAGTCAAAAACAACAGATATTGGTCAGGCTGTGGAGAAAAGGGAATATACGTACACTATTGGTGGGAATGTACATTAGTTCAACCACTGTGAAAAGAAGTTTGAAGATTTCTTAAAGAATGTAAGACAGAGCTAACATTTGACCCAGCAATCCCATTGCTGGGTATATACTCAAAAGAAAACAATTGTTCTACCAAAAAGACACATGTACTGGCATGTTCATCACAGCACGATTCACAACAGCAAAGACATGGTATCAACCCAGGTATTCATCAGTGGTGGATTAGATAAAGAAAATATAGTACATACACAGCATGGAATATTACACAGCCCATAAAAAGAACAAAATCATGACCTTTACAGCAACATAGATATTCTTTGCAGCAACATAGATGCAGCAAATTAACACAGGAAGAGAAAAACAAATACGGAATGTTCTCACTTATAAATGGAGCTAAACATCAGGTACTCATGGACATAAAGATGGCAACAATAGACACTGGGGACTACTACACAGGGGAGAATGGAAGGGGGATAAGTTGAATAACTGACTGTTGAGTACTATGCTCAGTATCTGGGTGATGGGATCATTAGTACCCCAAACCTCAGCATCATGTAATATACCCAGGTAACAAACCTGCACATGTACCCCCTGAATCTAAAATAAAAGTTGAAAAAAGGAAAAAAAGGGGGTATCTGATTAAGTTTTTTTAAAAAAGCAAGTTGCAGAATGGTACACAACAGCATGAAATTATTTAGGTTGAATATATGTACATGATTAACCTAAATGATATTTCCTTTGTGTGTCTATTATGCACACACACACACACACACACACATATCTATTTTAACAGATATATGATAAATATATGAAATTGCATGAAGAAGGAGGGCTTGGAAGGCTATTCTCATACTATGCAAAGGTAGAGATTGCCATGAAATGGTAACAGGGGTTTAAAATTTTTTTGTATCATTTCATGTTACAATGAGAACATCTTCATATAGAACTTGGGTAATTAAACAATTTTTTCTTTATTTTAATTTTTTTTTTTTTTGAGACCGAGTTTCACTTATGTCACCCAAGCTAGAGTGCAATGGCACTATCTCAGCTCACTGCAACCTCTGCCTTCCTGGTCCAAGCAATTCTCCTGCCTCAGCCTCCCAAGTAGCTGGGATTACAGGTGCCCACCACCATGCCCAGCTATTTTCTTTTTCTTTTTTTTTCTTTTTTTTTTTTTTTTGGTATTTTTAGTAGAGACAGGGTTTCACCATGTTGGCCAGGCTGGTCTCAAACTCCTGACCTCAGGTGATCTTCCCACCTCAGTCTCTCAAAGTGCTGAGATTACAGGTGTGAGCCACCTGTAATTTGGTCCAGGCCAAATTTAAATTTTTTATTTTAAATTTTTGTGGATACATAGTAAGTGCATATATTTATGGGATACATGAGATATTTTGCTATAAGTATGCAATACATAATCACATCATGGAAAACTGGGTATCTATCCCTTCAAGAGTTTATCCTTTATGTTACAAACAATCCAATTATACTTTTTAAGTTATTTTTAATTGTACAATTAAATTATTATTGATGATAGTCCCCCTATTGAGCTATCAGATACTAGGTCTTATTCACTCTTTTGATTTTTTTGTACACATTAACCATCCCCTTCCCAGTCTCTGGTAACCATCCTCCTATTCTCTATCTCTATGAGTTTATTGTTTTGATTTTCTCTGGTGGTACACTTTAATTTCTTGCTTTTTATTTTTTTGTGTATCTGTTGGTATGTTTTATGATTTGAAGTTACCATAAGGCTTACAAATGCTGTCTTATAATCCATTATTTTAAACTGATAACAACTTAACACTGATTGTATAAACAAACAAGCAAACAAACATGTAAAAAGAAAACTAATAAAAACTCTATACTTTAACTTTGTCCCCCGCCCCCCACCCCTGCTTTTTAACTTTTTGTTGTTTCTGTTTACATCTTATTGTACTGTTTGGAAAAATTATTGTAGCTATTATTTTTTATTTGTTCATCATTTAGTCTTTCTACTTCAGTCAAGAGAGGTTAACACACTACAATTACAGTGTTACAATTTTCTATATACTATTACCAGTGACTTTTGCACCTTCAGATGATTTCTTCTTGCTCATTAACATCCTTTTCTTTCAGATTCAAAACTCCCTTTAGTATGTCTTGTGGGACAGGTCTAGTTTTGATAAAATCCCCCAGTTTTTGTTTGTCTGGGAAGGTCTTTATTTCTTCTTCATCTTTGAAGAATATTTTCACCAAATATACAATTCTAGTGCATTCTACTACAAGTTTTTTTTTTTTTATCATTCAACGTTTTACATATGTCATGCCACTCTCTCCTGGCCTGTGGGGCTTCCACTGAAAACTCTGCTGTCAAACGTATTAGAGCTCCATTATATGTTATTTGTTTCTTTTATCTTGCTGATTTTAGGATCCTTTCTTTATCCTTGACCTGAGAGAGTTTGATTATTAAATGTCTCGAAATAGTCTTCTTTGGGTTAAATCTGCTTGGTGTTCTATAACCTTCCTGTACTTGAATGTTCATGTATTTCCCTAGGTTTGGGAAGTTCTCTGGTATCATCCCTTTGAATATACTTTCTACCCCTATCTCTTTCTCTACCTCCTCTTTAAGTCCAACCACTCGTAGATTTGCCCTTTTGAGGCTATTTCCTAAATCCTGTAGGTGTGCTTCAATGTTTTTTATTATTTTTTTCTTTTGTCTTCTCTGTGTATTTTCAAATAGCCTGTCTTCAAGTTCAATAATTCCCTCTTCTGCTTGATCAGTTCTGCTATTAACAGACTGATACTTTCTTCAGCATGTTGATTGCATTTTTCAACTTCAGGATTTGTGCTTGATTCTTTTTAATTATTTCAATCTTTTTGTTAAATATGTCTGATATAATTCTGAGTTTCTTCTCTGTGTTATCTTGAATGTCTTTTGAGTTTCCCCAAAACAGCTATTTTAAATTATCTGTCTGAAAGGTCATATATCTCTATTTCTCTAGGACTGATCCCTGATGCCTTATTTAGTTCATTTGGTGAGGTTATGTTTTCCTGGATGGTACTGATGCTTGTAGATGTTCATTAGTGTCTGGACTTTGAGGAATTAGGTATTTATTGTAGTCTTCATAGTGTGGGCTTGTTTGTGCCTATCCTTCTTGAAAAGGTTTTCCAGGTATTCAAAAGGACTTGGGCCCCAAGCTTGATAACACTATGGTTTTGCAGACTTGTAGAGGTACGGCTTTGGTGGTCTTGGATAAGATCCGGAAGATTTATCTGGATTACCAAGCAGAGGCTCTTGTTCTTTCTCCTTACTTTCTCCCAAACATACAAAGTCTCTCTCTGTGCTGAGCCACTGGGAACAGGAGGTGTCATGATGCAAGCACCCCAGAGGCCACCACCACTGGGGCTGTACTAGGTCAGACCTGGAGCCAGCACAGCACTGGGCCTTGTCCAAGGCCTTTCCCTTCCGGCTGACATGTTCCCCCAGGCCCTGGGCATGTGCAGAGATGCTGTCTGGGAGCCAGGGATTGGAGTCTAAAACCTCAGCAGTTTACCTGATGTTCTATTCTACTGTGGCTAAGCTGGCATTCAAACCACGATACAAAGTTCCTGCTCTTCCCTCCCCCTTCCACAAGCAGAGGAGCCTCTCCCTGTGGCCCTCACCACAGTCCATGGGGATTTCTGCCAGGCTGTTACTGATGTTCACTTAAAGCCCAAGGGCCCTTCCGTCAGCTTGTGGCGAATGCTGCTGGCCCTGGGACTCACATTTCACGGCAGTGGGCACCCGCATCCCCACCCAGGGCAGGTCCAGAAATGCTGTCCAAAAGCCTAGACCTGGACTCAGTGACCCCCAAGAGCTTGCTTGTTGTTCTACCCCACGGTGGCCGAGCTGATACCTGATCCACGATTTTTGGTTCTTGTGATGGTGCTTTTCTGTGTGCAGATAGTTGTTGAGATTTGGTGTTCCAGCCAGGTTTGGGAGATAAATGGTCTAGGCTTCTATTCCCCCATCTTGCTCTTCCCCTCCTAAACACGTTTTAAGAAGAATTTGTATAAATAAGAGAATACATTGGTTAGGATTAAAGGAGCTGGAGAAACTGCGTGACCTGGAGGAGGTCAAGAACCCAGTACTTCACCCCATGCCTCCCAGAACTTAGATGCCAGCTAGGCAGACAAAGGAGAAAGGGGAAATTCTGAATTCATAGAGTTTATCGGAAATGATTTTTAAGAGAACAGAAGTAAGATTATCTGAAATACCCAGGCCAACAGAGATAAGTGGTAGGAGAACATCTGAAGTAAGGATTTGAGAGCAGAAGTTGTTGGATTCATGCATTCATTTTATAAAATTCCAAACACTTTTATCATGCATTTACTATATGCTAGGTATTGTGCAAAGGAATATTTAGAGATGAAAGCTGTATTTACCTGCCCTCTAGAGGTTCACAGAAAAGTAAACCAACATGCATAATGCAGTGAGGTCAGCAACAGACCCAGTTATACCTAGTGCATCAGAGAAGTACAAAGGATGAGATGAGCTGGTCATGTTCTTCTAAGTGCAAGACTTGCCTTTCTGGCCCTCTGCTGTCCCCCAGGGTCCACCATGTATACTTCTAGGCTGGAAGCCAAGACTGACTCTGTGTGTGCCATATGCATTACATCAGGAACAACAGGACTTCTAGCAAAACAGGATCTGTGCTGAGGGTGGGCAACAAGGTCTCTTCCATAGTTAACAAAACTTTCTGAACTATAATGATACAAACAACAGGATTTTAGTACCTTCAACCACCTCTCTACCACTACCACAGTTTCTATGATACCTTCAATTCCTTTCACAGAAAAATATCTTTCATTACGAAATTAAAGACCTGAAATTTTCGGACATGCAAATGCTGTCCGAAGGCTATTCACAGTAAAGTACACAAAATCAATCTGTAGGCAATAAATATATAACAAATTGATGATGACAAATGAAATCAGATCCTCCTGATTTTTGATAGCATGAGGTAAGGCAAAGTGTACTCCTATCGCTGAGGGATATTTTGATATTAGCCAATGTGTTTTTCATTCTCCATATTTCCCTTTTGCTATGTGACTCCTCCCTCAACTTCAGACAGCAGAGGGTAGCTGCTTCTATGGCCTTGGGAAAGGAAGGTCACAACAGACAACAGAGAACAATAGAGTCCATTTTCACTCTGCTTTGGAATTTCAAAATAGATTTTTTTTAATTCCCGGCACAGACAATAGACTAAGAATGGGTTTTTGAGGAACACAAGCTAAAATTAATGCTATAAACATTTAATTTTGGGAGAATGCATATTACCAGAGTGAGTTTTCCTACCTGTATTAGTCTGCTAGGGCTGCCACAACAGAATGCCAGAGACTAGGTGGCTTCAGCAACAGAAATTTACTCTCTCACCGTTCTGAAGCCTGGCAGTCCAAGGTTAAGGTGTTGGCAGGGTTGGTTTCTGGTGAGGCTTCTCTTGCTGGCTTGCAGACAGATGTCTCATTGCTGCATCCTCATGTGGGTTTTCCTGTATACACCATAAGCTCCTGGTATCTCTTCCTCTTCTCATAAGGACAACAGTCCTGTGGATTAGGATCCCACCTTTGCAAGCTCAGTTAACTTTAATTACCTCCTCACAGGTCCGGTCTCCAAATACAGTCACATGGGGGGTTAGGATTTCAACATATGAATTGGGTGGGTGGGGGGAGACACAATCCAGTCCATAACACTTCCTTATACTTGTTAGATCAGCTCTGTCCAAAAGCAAAACAGTGCAATTTAAATTTTTCTAGTGACCACATTTTTTAAAAAGTAAAATAAATAAGTGAAATTAATTGGAATGCTATACTTGGTTTAATTCAACATTTTCAAAATATTATCTCAACATGAAAGCTATACTAAAATTATCAATATTTCAAAATCTATTCTTCATACTAAGTCTTTGAAATTGGTGTGCATTCTCACTCTCAGTACATCTCAATCTGGACTAACCACATTTCAATAGCTCAGTAGCCACATGTGACTAGTGGCTGCTATATTAAACAGTGAAGTGTTAGATAATTCTGCATGCTGAAGAGAGGGAAGGGTCAAATGAGAGAGTGACTCCAAGATTTGGCTGAGGCCCCAGGGGTGGGCAGTTGAGGGAAGAGTCACCACTTCTCAGGTAGGACCAGGATAAACAAGAAGGAAGAGAAGAAGGGGCAACCAGGTGTGTCTAAGACAACCCCCTAAGTCTCCACAGCTTCAGAGGGGCACAAGAGAACACCCAACAGCTTCCCATTTTCCTAAGAGGGGTGAGGATGTGGCTCAGGGAGAACCACCACAGTCAGGATAAGGGAGCTACAGGCACTAGGGCTGATGACTGGACAATGGGGACATTAGCAGCAAATGCCAGCCTGGAGGGTAATTGGGGGTCAGGAACCCAACACTTCACCCCACATCTCCTGGAACTTAGATGCCACCTAGGGAGATGAGGGGAAGGGGGAAATGCTGAATTGATGGAGTTTATCCGAAGTTATTTTTTAAAAAACAGATGATTACCTGCAATCTACTGATCTATATTTCTGTTATCAGACAGAATGGAAGCTTGAAATAGAGATTGCAAGTTCAGTAATAGAGATTTTAAGTTCAGTTTTGTGAATTGAAAACACAGGTCTGGCTACCTGGATCTGTGCAAAGGGAGTAGTAACTACCAAGAGCATGAAAGGGTTCCTCCAAGAACAGAGGCTTTAAAGTCACCTGGCAGGATGGACTCCTTCAAGGACCCACGTCCAAGCAACCAGAGAAATTCCTGACCTAGGAGGAACCCAGGGCCAAGCCTCTGTGTACACTATTCATTCTGACCTACTTTTTTCCCGTATCCCTTAATTCTTCTCTGCTGTCTCCATGTTAACCCCTAGAATTTTCTTCCCTCTTCATGGGTGCCCTGAGAGAGTGGGAGATAATGGGAGGCCATTCGGGCTGTGAAGATGCTGGACTTTAGTGCTCCAAGGCCAGAAACAGTACACAGCAAAAAACAAAGAACTCCACCTAGCTCTTCATTTGATTTGATTGGCTTCTCCAACTCACACTCACTGCTTCAAAATTCCTAGATTGTGGGAGGTTGCCTACTCCCTGGCACAAGCCTTGTTAAGACTTTTCCCAAGGCTGAGGCTTCTGGGGAACAAAGTTTAAGGGGGCACTCACTCTCAAGCTGACCCCAAGAGTGACTGTCTCCTTTAATTTTGCACCCAAGGTGCCTCACTTGCCTCACCCTAGCTTAGGCCTCTCCCACCTGGAAATAAAAATTCTTCCAGCCCTTGAGCCCTCCTGTGATCTGTCATTGTTCCCCAGCATCCCAGGGCTCTCCTCAATGCACGTGTCCTGGCAGAACACTGCAGATACCGTAATGCTGCAGAGCAACTGTGGTTATTATCCACCAGTGCCGGGAGCAGAGGAAACTACCAGGAGTGGTTTTTTTTTTTTTTTTTTTTTTTTTTCCAACTTTCAATTGTAGAATTACAGCACTTTGGACCTAGAAAGAACTTTAATGATTATATAATTTTATGAGCCTACTAATATTGAAGAGTTTGAGGTTTTGTGTTAGTCCTTTTGTTTGTTTTACTTTGGAGATTCTTAGAGGACTATTAAAGAAAGTGCCTCTGTAACCGTGTTTTAGAGAGGAAAAGTCATTAACAGGACTGTCACCTGTTGGGGAAAAATGGTAAAATCCATGTAACCAGGTCAACTAAAAACCTAGAGTTCCCAACAATGAGTGATGCAATAATCACAGCATTGGTAATAAAAGATACATCATTAAAACAATATGTAATGAAACCATTCACATTTCTGTGATTGGGTTTAAGCAAATATTTCCCTGCCCTTAAAGACTAGACAGTACCAAGGTAATATTAAAATAAATACGTTGAAGTTAAAATAATTTGAAGTTTATAATTTGATCATGAAATCTCCAGAAGACCAAAATAAATGAAGTCTAGTAGGGCATATAAGTCTATATCCAAGCTTCATTAGAGACTGACACACTATTGCTCAGTGAGTCCAACATAGCAGTTTTTCCTCCAAACCCCAGCAACTGGGCTCTATATTTAGCTAAGTAAGTTTCCTAATCCTGAGAAATCCATTCATATATGATGGTAATGAGAAAGCAGCTTTTTAATATTCTATCTACCCTGAATATTGTGTCATTCAGGATTTGTAGTCTTCAAAGCGTTTTATAAGCACTTCATAAAATATCCTTCACAATCTGCCTAAGTCTGAAAATATCATTATAACATTTTATGGGTGGGATCTGATGCACAGACATGAAGTAACTCATCATCAACAGAGCCAGGGTTTGGACCTAGACATTCTAGGTCCCAGTCCAGTGACTACTTCTTGTGGGCAGCCTCACTTCCTCTGCCAAGAAATGAGTCAACTGACTAATCTAGTGGCAGAAACATCATTTTACTAATTCAATTTCTTTCCCAATTAATTCCATAAAGACTAAAGTCTATCACCCTAGAGCAGTCAAACAGAAGTGTTTGAATTCATATTTGTTTATGATATATATCTATACATACATATAACATATATGTTAAACTTCTCAGCTGCATAAATTTATTTCCATTTAATCTGAATTTTCCAAGAAACCTGGCCTTATGTAAATATTTTTAAAGAGGTAATTTAATTTAAAATATTAAATTAAACTAATTAAGTAACACATCCTAATTAATTTTCAGAAATCATCCTTAAAGGACAGTTTGGAGAAAAATTAATTACAAAGGTGGCTGTCAATAATTGCTAAGTAATGTTAATTATCTATCTTCCAAAATTTCTAAATTATACTTCATAAAAATTAGTACATACCCCATCTGTAAAATTACCATTGAATCAATCTGGAGACTATGAGTCAGATTTTACCTAATAAAACATACGAGTTCTTCTGTTCCTGGAGTTTTATTTTTCTGATTCTGAGTGTACAGGATGACACACCTTCTGAAATAGATTCTTCTGGTGTTTCATTTCCTTTGTTGCTATTCAAAATTATTGTCAAATTATCGTATGACCTAACATAAAATTTTAAATAAAGTTGGCATTTTATTTATAATATGATGCTGGAGAGTCTGCTTATTAACTCTAAATTTGAGGCATCAAGAAATCAAATATAAAATACCACAGTGTTATTTATTAGCCATATAGCAAAGATTTACTATCTTCACTAAGCTATATAATTATTCATCCGAACCAAAGACACATACAGCTTAGTCATCAGAAAGGTTAAAAGACGGAAGTCCTCTTGCCAAGAGAGAACAGTAAAGTGAATCAGAAAATATTGATTTAATAGCAGGGACGTATGTTCAGGTGGATCTGGCTAGAAGTCAAATACAGGAGGACATCCATTTATAGGGAGAGCTGCCACTTCTCTCTCATACTTCAGATTTAGCATCAAGCTTCATGTTAATGTAAGAATTAAAAGAGCAAGATAAAATGGTGTCTAGGAAGCCTATTGTACACAAAATAGCATTATGTCTATCATTTTTAAATCAATACAAAAATTGAAAAGAAGAGTGAAGAGCAAAAGCAGACTTTTATCATTTACTTAAGGGCAAACACTTGAAAATCACTGGAAAATCAGGAGAATCCATTCTGGGTAGCAAATTGAGAACTCTCTATTTTTTTCTTAAGACACCTCTATCACTGGCTCATTTGCAAAGTGAAGTGGGCTGTTCTGCAATTATAAAACCAGCACAACATTAAATGTTACCATTCCAGGAGCAGAATTTCTGTCTTAATAATCCAAGACTGCTCCAGCTGTCCCTTGGCTATGTCTGTGGAAAGGCACTGTTTCACTCTGGCCAAATAAATTAATATATCTACATCTCATTTTGCTTTTTTGTAAAATGTTGGTCTCCCTAGAAACTGCTGGAAGAATGTATTGGATAATAATTACAAAAGGCTTTACAAGCCTGATGTTCTAGTTGCATGCTAAATAATAATGATTAAAAATGGGATATCTGGCTGTAGGTAGTGGCTGACATCTGTAATCCCAGGACTTTGGTGGGCAAAGCCTGGAGGATTGCTTGAGGCCAGGAGTTCATGACAAGCTTGGCCAACATAGCAAGACCCCATCTTTACATAAATAAATAGAAAGGGATATCCTTCAAAAGAAACCTGGAAGAAAAAAAAAGGAAACTACTTTAGAATATATCTGAGAATGACTGAGACTCAGAAAGAAATTTTGGCTTAGATGTTCTTGAGCAACTAGGGGATGGTGGGAAAGCTCTTCTTTTCCTCATTTTAGAAAGAAATGTGGGAAGTACTAGAATATATAGGAAATTATTTATGACTGAAATAATGATGCTCTCTATATATTTGCATATATATGTGTATATGCATATATATGTATTTTTAATAGGCAAGATTACTATTTTTACTAGCAGTTTAGGTTTTTTTTTTAAGTTTGCCCAAAATAGCCACATAATTTAATTGAGAAGATATTTTAAGTTTTTATTTATTTTGAGTCAGGTACTTGCTCTGTTGCCTAGCCAGAGTGCAATGGTGCACACAGGGCTCACTGAAACCTCGAACTCCTGGGCTCAAGAGATCATCCCACCTCAGCCTCCCAAGTAGCTAGGACCAAAGGTGTGTACTGCTATGCCCAGCTGACTTTTTAAAATCTTTTGTAGAGTCAGGGTCTCACCATATTGCCCAGCCTGGTCTCAAACTCCTGGGCTCAAGCAACTCTCCTTAATACATGGCCTCCCAAAGTGCTGGGATTACAGGTTTAAGCCACCACGCTCGGCCTAAACTTTAATGATTTTGAAAATCACCTGGGTTCCCTTCATGATTTGCTGGGTTCAGTCGCACCCAAAAATAATGACCAGGATATGAGAAATTAGTTCAAATAAAATGTGATTATCATAATAAGAGGAAAATCAACATTAAATTCAGAGAAAAATCTACAAAACAGATCCCAAAGTGCTGTGATTACAGATTTAAGCCACCATGCCTGGCCTAAACTTTAATTATTTTGAAAATCAACTGGGTTCCCTGCATGATTTGCTGGGTTCAGGCATACCCAAAAATAATGATCAGGATATGAGAAATTAGTTCAAATAAGGTATGATTGTTATAATAAGAGGAAAATCAATATTAATTAAATTCAGAGAAAGATCTACAAAACAGGTTGTGATGGAAAGCATTGACCTCTGGATACAGACAGACCTGGGTTGGAAAACTGGCTCTGCCACTTGCAAGCTATATGGCTTTTGACAAATTACTTAACCCTTAAGTTTCCATTTCCTCACCCATAAAACAAGATAATACCGTCTTCATTGGGTTGCTACAAGGATTAAATGAGATTATATTTGAAGAGTGCTTTGTTCAGAACCTGGTTGTCCATTAAGCCCTTAAAAATAGTAACTGCCCTCTTTTAGCTGAGTCTATTACCTAATTGTAAGACTAAATGATCCTATTTGGAAAAAATCGTGTCCAGTGGTTCATTAACACTTTGAAAGACTCTAAGCAGATGAAGACTACAAGTGTTACAGATCACTCTTAAGGAATAATTGTTCTTTTCGTCAAGTTTGTAAGGTGATATTAGTATTTCATGAATTTTATATAGGATACCCACTTTACACGTTTTCTCAGTGCAAATATCATTTGTGTGTGTTTGTGTGTTTATTATTCTTTTTTGACATAGAAACACTGACAGACAACCTGTGGGATATTTTCATGTATTTTTAGGATGTTCAAGATGAAAAACCTGAGCTCTCACCTAGTCTAATAACTTCTCCTTACTCATGAGGAAATGGAGGCCAAGAGAGTTTGGGTAACTTGTTCAAAATAACACAGTGCTAGAATTGTGAATAAAAGTCTCTTGACTACCAATTCAATATTCTTTTAGTACCTTTAAATATTAACTCTTAAAAGGCAGTCCAACATACTGCTGCTTTAAAAAAAAAAATCCTGATAAGAGAATTTAAATGTCTCTTCCTTGGGAGAATCATATGTTATACATCTTTGTGTTCACACAAGGCCTGGCATTCTTGGACACTGTGAGTGCTCAATACATATATTTCAAACAAATGAATAGATTTCTCCTAAGGTTATAGTTTGTGTGACTCTTTTTTTCTTTTTTTGGTATAACTTAACACAGAATTTTGCTCTGTGTAATTATTAGGAACTACTTTAAGTTTATGATGACATAGGTAAATGAATCTGGAATTTTAAAAAATTATCTGACATTATATAAAGGAAGGCTAACTGCCAGCATGGGTGATACATACTAAATTTCCTTTTACTGAAGAATGAAGGCTTTTTTTAGCTTTCCTTTTTTTCTGCTATGACTTCTTCATTTAAATTTTTTATTTTGGTAAAATATAAATAACTTAAAATTTACCACTTTAACCACTTCTAAGTGTAGAGTTCAGTGGCATTAAGTACATTCACAATGTTGTGCAGCCATTACCACCATCCATCTTCAGAACTTTTTCATCCTCCCAAAAGAAACTCTGTACCCATTAAACAATAACTGTCCATTCCTCTTTCCTCCCCCAGCCTCTAGCAACCACTACTTTCTACTTTCTGTCTCCATGAATTTGACTATCCTGAGTGTCTCAAATAAGTGGAATCGGATTATGTTTTGGTACTTATAAAACAATTGTCTGAAATTTTCACATTCTTTTCCTTATGTAGATTATGTTGAACTGTGTCTCTGGAAGGTCACACATCCTGACAAAAACTGGAAAATAAGGTAACAAGATGTCGGCTTAATTGTAGCACAGTTGAAAGAATAAACACACAATTTTAATCAGAGAAGTTATACCCGTTGACTTGCATCACATTATTATAATTACAAAAATCACCATTCCGACTGTGACAATATTGTACAAATACTAAAATTTATTATTTTAAACATAATGTAATAACATGGGGGAAAGTTTATATTCTAATATCTCACTAGAAATCAATATTTATTGTCATGTGATTTTATCTACTATTTAATAAAAGAATTCTGCAAGAAAAAGGGCAAAAAGGAAAAATACCAAAACAATAATAGTAGCCTGGTTAGGGTGGTAGCAGTGTGAGTACTTCTTTCTTATCTTTAGTTATATTACTTCTGCAACAGAAAAAAAAATTTTTTTTGAGTAAAATGAGTTGTATAAAAGAAAATCTAGTGAACATCTATTATTCATGGCAGCAGCCCAAATCTTTCGAGAAACCACCCCACATTTTGATAATTCCCCACATTGTGTATCCTGTCTTCCCAAAGTAAATTCTAAAAACTTAACATTTCTTAATCTTTCTAGCCTCTAGAGTCAAGAATTAGGTCCTATAACTTAGTTTCTGGCTCTAGTTGCACCTGGTGAAAAACTACCCGAAAAACAGGCAGATTCCAGACATCTATTCTGCTGGCCCAGGCTGTTCCAAGGTCACGGTTCTGGGGTCAGCAGTGGAAGCAGTAGCTTCCCCATTGCGTTTGTTGCAAGTTTGGTTCTGGCTCAGTCTAGGACCTGTTCTTTTAACCTTTCCAATGATTATCAGGCTTTCTAGTCTCCATTAATAAGTTCCTTCCCATTTAAATGAGCTAGAGTTGAGTTTTCTGTCTCTAACTAAAAATGCTGACAGATAGAAAGGCTAACAACACTGGGATTTGCCTAAGAAAAGGTGAACGAAGGATGACATTATTAAAGAGAAGATCATTCAACCAGGAGATTCTGGATTAAGTGAATGTTGAGACTTTATCTTAACTGCAAAGGGACATTTTGGGAATAAAAGATCTTTTAGTGAGCAAATGCATGAGTGTCACGTCCAGACCAAAGCATTTAAGAGTATGACTTTATAGCTCTCACTTCTGCTGCTGCAGCCACCATGGAGCCTCCTGTTCCAGATGATGCAGCTTTAAAGTGTCAGAGTCTCCATCAGCCCTGGTCCTTGAAAAACTGTGTGGAAGACAGCTCCCTACTGATCCAAATAAAGCATAACATGAACAAGAAATAAGCCTCGGTTATGTTAGGCCACCGAGATTAGAGGGTCAATTTGTTATATGGCATAGTCTAGCATGGCCTGATTAATACACAATAGTATCTAAAACCGAATGTTTTTTAAACAATCTAAATAAATAAATATTTATTTATTTAAAGTGTAAAGCCTTGTATGTCTTAGAAAAACATTTTATTCCATAAGAGTAAATGCCAGGCACAGTAGCTAATGCCTGTAATCTCAGCACTTTGGGGGGCCAAGGCAGGAGGATCGCTCGAGCCCAGGAGCTTGAGACCAAGATGGGCAACATAGCAAGACCCTGTCTCTCCAAAAAAAATTTAAAACTTAGACAGGCATGTTGGCATGTGCCTGTAGTCCTAGCTACTCTGGAAGTCAAAACAGGAGGATCTCTTGAGCCCAGAAGTTTGAGGTTACAATGAGCTGTGACTGTGCCACTGCACTCCAGCCTGGACAACAGAGTAACACCCTATCTCTAACAACAACACCACCACCACCAAAAGTAAGTTATATAAAACATGAATTAAGGATTTATTGTCATTTGACATTAAGCAAAGTTATCTAGTTTACTTGAGGCAACAGCAACAACCAAAAAAATGTGGCACATTATGAAAAACCCTAAATATTGAGTGATGTCAAACAACAGAAAGTTTATGGTTTTCAATTCTCACACACACAAAAAGAATTCATAATGCATATTAGTTTCCTTAAAACTACCCTCCAAAAAGAAGTATGCAATAATACAAAAAGTAAACCATTTTTATTTAGTGTGAAATTGTTGTCTGCAGAGAGAAGTATGAGAAAATTGCTAACACAATTTGTTGAAATTGCTTCTAGCAAAACTAAAGGAGAGGTGAATGCAACACTCATTTGAACAGATTCACCAATGTCTGTTTACTTTTGTAGTCCTTGTCCTTTTTGAATGTCTATTTTGGCCTGCACGACAGTGAGTTTTTTTGCTTAGTAGGAAATGAACTTTCCTTTAAATGTATGAGACTTTTTTCACCTGCAATAGCCAATGACAAAGTTATTTTCTATTTGTCCATTATAATCTGCACCACCCTGTCTGCACGGCATGATGTGGAATACTGGGCCAACACTGGCAGAGGAAAACATCATTACAAGTCTGTTGTGTGGCTATTCCCAGTGTTCAAACATCCTAATAAATGACACTCTACTGCATCTGAATGACTATAAAATGTCCTTCAAAAAGATGGTTTGGTTTAGTTTTGTCTATATCACATATCGAATAAGAGAAAATGAAAGTAAAGTAGGTGAAATTTCTATTGGATGTAAAGAAGAGCTCCCAGGCTGCCAGAGTGAAAATATCAGAATGGATTATTGAAACAGAATGTCTAATCTTTTGTTAGGCATATCATTAAGAAAGACTAACTTTTCTAAAGGCATAAGACTAGGTCAGATACTCTCTTACAGTCCTTTGCAGTTCTGTAATTGTATAATTGTGTATCACATCCAAATTTTCTCAGCTTCTCTTGTTTTCATTTATATCATTCAGTGTCTCTGGTTATTAACTGGTGGGGCCAGGGGTCTAAGCCCCTTCTCGGGCCAAGTGAACACATGCAAACACACTAGGGTCAAACAGTTCTTAAGAATTCTGAGACAAATTCCAATCTCTATAAATCTGATAGCGGAAAGAAGTTCGCCATTGCCCTCCTTATTGAACTGCTTCATCTCTGAGCATGATCTGTGAGCATAGGCCTCACTGATCAGACCTTGATGATATTCCTCCATGAGTGTTTCCTTGGCAATGGAAAGTGTTCTTCCAGACCCCTTGTCTCTCATCACACCACCCTCTTCTCCCCTGCCCTCAGTGCTTTCCCTTCTTCTCCCTTCCCCTATGTTATCCTACCCTCCCTTTTCAGAAGTGGCCCTTCCCCAGTATTAGCAAGTCTTTGGCCTCCTCCTGTGATCTGGAAATCCTGTCAGTCCCTAGGCTAGGAATCACAACAATTCTTCCACCTGTTCTGCTGCTGGATGGGAGGAGAGGGAAGGTTTATATCCTGAAGATAGATATGTGGTCAGAAAAACACTACCTGGATAAATTTGTTTTCTTTTTTCTTCTCCCTCTCTTCTTTGTCCAGCCCATTAAAAAAAGTCATGCATCTTGCACTGGAGAGTTAATCTCCTGCCAACAGCTTTCAACAGGTCCATGTATGGGAGTCATATTCCCCTTGCTGCTGTAACTCATCAATCAAAAGAGCACCACTTCCCTCCCAACCTTGTATAACATTGCAAGGCCTCCTTTTATTAACTAGTCTTTGGACTAGCCATTGCCTTCTAGTAAGGGTTGAGGGAAAGGCAACCTCATCACTCATATAAGGTATTGTTATGAAGGTTATTAGCAAACTGGTTATGGCCTGTAAGCCAAATCCAGCCCACTGACTGTTTTATGAGAAAAGTTTCATTGGAATACAGTTACGCCCATATATTACCCTGTTGTCTATGACTGCTTTTGCACTAAAATAACAAAGTACATTAGTTGTAACAGTGACCACATTCCACAAAGCCTAAGATATTTACTATCTGGTTCCTTACAGAAAAAGTTTACCAATCCCTGATATAGTGTATCATGTCTATTAATAAAATCAAGGCCACCACAACCAAAAGATCCACTTTAGCTGCTGCTTTCAAAAGTTTTGAATAGTTGTGGGACTTTTGTTTTTTTTGTTTGTTTGTTTTGTTTTTGTTTGTTTTTTTTTTTGAACAAAAGACTTAGGCTCTAGAGAAGTTTATCCTTCCATATTCCTTTCTCTATACCCTGCATGTTTTTATTGTGGCTGAAAGAGTTGTCATATTCAAAATGGCAGTATCTATCAAATGAACAGCTTTATGTAACTACTTAATGTTTAAGTTAGGTGAGAAAGTGCATAAACTTGAAACCTTGGATTCTCTCTCAACTCCCTCTTCACATCCCTCTATCCATATCCAGCAGGTCACCAAGTTCCATTAATTCTACCTCCTAAATGTCTCCAACCTTAAATCCCCTTTCTCTATTTCTAGTACCCTACTTAAAGCCCTTATCTCTTATGTGGAACTAAATCAATGGCCTCCGGCTCATTCTCCCTGCCCCCAAGCCATCTCATCCTTACTAAGCCATTGTCCCTGTATTTATACCCTCCTCCCCAAAAATCACTCACCACATATATACCCTCCCCTGACACAAGCATATAATTCTCACCACATGTACACCTCTCACCTCAGAATTAGGGCCTTTATATCATTAAATAGAACCACTATTTACTTAGTGACTTAAGCCAAAAACCTCAAAATCATCTTCGATTTGTCATTTTTCTTCACAACCCACACTGAATTAGCTGTTATTAATTTTAATTAACTAGCTCAAATTAATTCTAACTTGGCAAGCCCTATCAGGTCTATCTCAAAAAATTTATGGTAATCCTAATAGAGTTAAAGAGGGCCTAAAAATTAACACTTATATTCCCATCTCCAGTTAAGAACCAACTGAAAATAGACACAAAAGTCAGACAAATGGAGACAAATGGAGGTCAAAATATTACCTTTATCAGGATTACAGCTAATATTGACAGCTCATTCTTCTGTCTGCAGGTAAGAAGGCATCCTAATAGTGAACTCACAGCTAGACAGGCTTCCTACCTAGCCCCAGGTGGCATGAGACCACCACAGACTTCACTGTGCAGGGCAGAGAGTGCCTGCTCCTGTAGTACTTGCAGCAGAGGTATAGGGAAGACTACACATTTTGGATGGAAGCAGACAGATCTTGAGGAGGCAGGTTGTAGGAGGAGCATGCTGGCATTGTCCAGTACTGCCGGTATGGGCTGAAAGTCTGACAAGTTCTGCGAGGAGTGAGTGATGAAGAGTAAAGAGGCAGGGAAGTTATAAGCAAGTTATAGGAAAGAAGTTTTCCCTCCTCTAAAATTCCCCCAATTTTTGTTCTCTTACCCTATTTGGCTTAACCATTAACTGGTGGAGTGGCTTCCCTCCATGGGGTACAAGATTAAAAATTTACTCGGGCCGTCTTCATCCCATCTTCAAAAAATTATTCCTCCAACACCAACCATGGCTGTTCTGGGATGCTGGTGGCAGTGTTTTGTGTTTAACCCCATGGACTCTAAAATGGGCCAGAATAGCACATTGATTAAATTAATTCTAAAACCTGCACCCAAAACTGAAAATTCTTTCTTTATTTTATTTCCTTTCCCAAACTATGTCCCGTCACATTGTCTAATATAAGGTTTGGCAATGATTAAAATAACAATATAAAAATACTCCAATAATAAAACTGCCAACAACAAACAAAGTCCCAGATTTGAATATTAATTGCCTTCTTAGATGGATTTTCCTGGGAGGAAATTAAAGTTAAAAATTAAATCTCCATGTAAATTAGTCCAAGGATTTTAGAGGTCAAAAGAATTAACGTCCAAAATCACATTCTCATGCACTTGGGAGTTAAAAACCCGAAGAAACGGAAGTTTAAACTTTATCCTCCTCAATTTCTTATTAATAATTTGCCTAGTCTCAGCTAGGAGGGTCTGGGGTAGGGGGTGGGGAGTAGGCAGCTGCAACCTGGCTATCTTCTATGGAATGGATGTAGGTCCTTTAGGACTTTAGAAGTTGAATGCATCTCTACTATGTCCTGTGTTTAAAGGCTCCAAGCCTTAATCGAATACAGAAGACTATCCCAGCATGGGCCCCTGACCCACCAAATCCAGAAAACAAGCCAATCTTGCTATCATAGAATATAAAATTCCATAGCCCAGAGTTAGTATTGTCAAAGGCCCTAGCAGAGATTCATTGGTATTGGATGGAAGCAGGTCAGACCAAAAACAAATAACTTGGTTTAACCTCTCAGTGATGCGAGTCAGTCTGGGATAGTTATCTGAAGTTCACAGTCTCTGAATTTACAGTGAATCTCAGGATCAACCTCCCATTTAGTAGTTAATTCTGACACCCTTTATCTACATATCTGAGGGTGAGGCTGGAGGAAGGTGGTGGTGATCTGCAAATAGCCTTGTTTCCAAGATAGTAGCATTTGAGACATCACAATCTTCTTGCGAAGTTAGAAACTTGAACCGGTGTCAGCCCAAATCACCCAGCTTTATTTGAGGCGTGTATTAGTTAGGGTTCTCTAGGGGCACAGAACTAATAGGATAGATACACATATCAAGGGGAGTTTATTAAGGAGTGTTAAACACACACGATCAAAAGGTCCTACAGTAGGCCATCTGCAAGCTGAGGAGCAAAGAAGCCAGTCGGAGTCCTAAAGTTGAAGAACTCGAAGTCCAATGTTCGAGGGCAGGAAGCATCCAGCATGGGAGAACGATGTAGGCTAGGGGGCTAAGCCAGTCTAGCCTTTTCATGTTTTTCTCCCTGCTTTATATTCTAGCCACGCTGGCAGCTGATTAGATGGTGCCCATTCAGATTAAGGGTGGGTCTGCCTTTCCCAGTCCACAGACTCAAATGTTAATCTCCTTCAGCAACACCCTCACAGACACACCCAGGATCAATACTTTGCATACTTCATTCCAATCAAGTTGACACTCAGTATTAATCAACACAGGCACCCCCACCTTTCTACTTATTCATAATCTAATTTTCCATTTTCTCTTTGTTTCTGGCACCCCAGAGCAAAACTGAATGTGAGTCTCATTAACAACCTGTGAGCAGACCTTTTCAGGCCTGAGCCACAAAGGGTGCTTCCTTTTCCACTTGCCATGAAATTGCATAGGCCTACAAAATCTGTTTCGGGAAGGGATTTTTGCCTAGTCATCACATTTGATTCAGTTGAAGAATCAACCTTAGCAGATTTCCAAACTGAGTGACTCTTGATGCTTCAGAGTTTCTTTCTAGTGGTTTATGAGAATCAATTCCTCTCCAATGGGCTCCTGGATTTACCATCTTTCCTCCATTTTTTAATATTCCAAGCCTTAAGTAGCATGCCGCCTGGTGTATCTTTAAGTGAAGTACTAGCATATGCCTCTGGTGCTTCATTCCCTCTGCTGTTACCCTTTCCTTTCCAGAAAGACCCAGTTGAATTTCTAAAAATTTAAACTACTTCTTAATTGGGTTGATTCCTTTTCTAACACATGTAGGGCTGGGATTAAGGCCCTTCCTTCCTTCCTGTCTATTTTCTCTTTGCCTTCTGGCTCAGAAAATGGTTTTCCTAACATATTCCTCTAAGTTTAATGTGTAGGGCTCCACCTTAGTGGGAGATATGAAATCAATAAAGTCTAGAGCTACCAAAAGCTACACTGTTCAAACAAATCTTAGCAACTTTCTCCCACCTTTGTTAGAAAGACTCACCTGGGAGATATGATCCCATCAAACCACCACCCAATCTAGGCCTAGACTTGGCTGATTATTGTTCTGTCTCGCTCTCCATTTATATTTTTCATATCTACTGCGCCTTCCCTTAAAATGCCAACTTCATAAATTTCTCTGACGGGTGCCCTCATAGAACAGGCACCATCTGCATTGACTGTCTGTCTCTGAATCTAACCATTTGGCAACTATTTGAATATTTTATGCTTATCTACCTGGTCTTCCCCACTCAAATCCCCCTAAATTATTTGTTACCACTTGGTACAACCACACCATAGTCAAAAAGTTGTTCCAATTGCTCTTATTTTGGATTCTTCATCTGCGCTTTTCAGGAGAGCCTCTCAGTTTGTTTCTGGATCTGGCTTCTTGCAAGCAAAGGGATTCACCCAAAGATCTTATCTCTTTCCATTTGTTTTCACTGGGCACAGTCACTACTCCTGCGCTAATAATGGTTAACACATCTTCACCTTTTCTAAATTCCTTTTTAAGAACAATTAGATGTTTACACTTCCTACTGCTTTTGGGTGGGATATCCATTCTGACCTCCAAGAGCTCATATTGACCTTCCTAGATGATTCATCTCCAACTAAGCACTCACTCTGTTTCCTAAGAAAAGTATATTCTCCCTCCAGTTAATCATCTTGTCTTCTTTTATTTTGTTTTTATTTTCCCATTTCCTCTGCTCTTATAGTCAGACTGAAGTATAAGTTTCAAATCAACCCAATTCCTCCTCGATTTCCTGAAGAAACTTCATTACTTGGGATCAATGGTCCAGACCCAGGCCTTTGAGTTGTTTTTCTACCTCAACCCAAGAAAGTGGCGTATTCTCTTTACCTTAAGAGTTTCCATTTCTGCCCATTCCATTCCATTCATTTATTAATAAAATTTCTCATCTTTTGTGGGTGGGATTTGCTATTTGGTTCTCTAATCTAAAGCCATGGTCAGAATTTATACAACAAGTCCAGAGCCACTTGAGACCACATGATAGGACTGACCCCTGATTCTATATAAGCCTCACAAATAGTTGTGCCACAATTTTCTCTCTTGGACTCAAAACAATAAAAAGTGGAATAAAGTTTCAGATAGCTGATTTAACACTGCCTACCTAGAGCGGGTAATAATAATTTAAAGCCAGAACCTTGTCTGCCATCCAAGCCATTATCTTCTTGTCTGGATTACCACGATAGCTTCTAATTTGTCTCCCTGTTCCTCTTCTTGTCTCAACAGTCCATCTTCTACATAGCTGCTACATAGTAATCTTTTAAAAACTTACCTAAGGTGAAAGGATGCTAACAAGAAAGTGAAAAGGCAACTCACAGAATGGGAGAAAATTTTTATAAATCATATATCTCATAAGGGCCAAGTATGCTGAATATAAAAGAATTCTTACAACTTAACAATAAAAAGAAATTCCATTTTAAAGTGGGGAAAGGACTTGGATAGAAATATCTCCAAAGAAGACATACATAAAACTACAAGCACATGAAATAATTCTCAACACCATTAGTCATTAGGGAAATGCAAATAAAAACTACAATGAGATAACACTTCACACCTACCAGGATGGCTATAAACACAAAAACAGAAAATAACAAATGTTGCCCATGATGTGCAGAAACTGGAACCATCATGCATTGCTAGTGGGAATATAAAATGGTACAGCCACTTTGGAAAAGAGTTTGGCAGTTCCTCAAAAAGTTAAACATAAAGTTACCATATAACAGAGCAATTCCAGAGCTAGTTATATACCCAAGAGAAATGAAAGCATATGTTTATGTAAAAACTTAGATATGAATATTTATTCAAGTATTATTCATAATAGCCAAAAAGTGGAACAGCCCAAATCCTCATTAACTGATGAATGGATAAACAAAATGTGGTATATACACACAATGAAATATTATTCTGCCGTAGAAAAGGAACAAAGTACTGTTACATGCTGCAACATGAATAAACCTTGAAAACATTATGACAAATGAAAGAAAACAGACACAATAGGCTGTATGAGTCTATTCATGAAATGTTCAGAATAGGCAAATCCATAGAGACCAAGAGTAAATTAGTGGTTGCCAGGGGTTGAGGGGAAGGTAGAATGGAGAGTAATGGTTAAGAGGTACAGGGTTTTTGTGGGGGAATGATGAAAATGTTCTGGAATTTGTGATGATGGATACATGAATTGTGAAATGCTAAGTACCAATGAAATGTACACTTTAAAACAATAAAATGTGTGTTATGTGAATTATACCTCACTTTTTTAAAAGACTTAAATCAGATCATGGCTTCTTGTAGTACTCAAATAAAATCCAACCTCCTTACCTTACAAGGCCCTAGGTAATATGACCTTTACCTCTCTTACCCCACCTCTCATCATTCCCCTCACTCCCCACCCCCCATTTACATTACATTCCAGGCTCACTGGTGCTCCTGCTTCCAACTCTTCCAAGGCTCACTGTCACTCTTTCTTCCAACTCTTCCAAGGTCTTTACACTTAATCTTTCTCCTGCTTGGAGTATTCTCTGCCTAGGACGTCTCCTGATTGCCTCTCTCTTATCATGGAGGTCTCCGGTAAAACCTCTTCAAGGAGGTCTCCTTCACCATCCTTATCACTGTCTATCATATTAGCTTGCATTATTTTCTTCACAGTACTTATTACTCTCTGAAATTATTTGTTAACTCTGTCTCTTCTGTGAAAACATATATTTTCTGAGAGCAGAGATTTTTGTCTGTCCTGTTTACTGCTATAATCCAAGTGCTGAGAACAATGCCTAGCACAGAGAAGATGCTAAAAATATAATTTTGAATGAATGAATGAATGAGAGCTAATGTTTGTACGTTGGACATTTGGATATTTTGATAGTATTCAGGTGCTGACAGAGCTGGTGGTTTTGATTCCTGGACACATTGAGACCGTAAGGATTGCATCTAGGGAGGGTATAAGAAATAGGAAGGTTGGGGAAATGTTTTCAAATTTCTCAAAGATAGGGTTAGATAGTAGAAACTATCTAAAAATGTCCAAAGCTTATGGAATAACTATCTGAATCACTCAAAGTAATTCATGATTCCGTTTGTTCCCTGAGATGAGAGTTAAGGTGCACATGCTTAATCTGGGTGCATTGGAAGGAGGTACCCAAAGTATACATTCCTCTGGGCCGTGAGACAGCGTGGTGAGGCAGCACAGTGAAGTGTCCCTATGACTGCTGCTCAGCCCAGCCTTGGGACTCCTGCTTTCTTCCTGGAAAAGGGCAATAAAGAACAGAGGCCCTGTAAACCAGAGCACAAGGAACATGTGCTTTAGGGCTCAGGAAGAGGGCAAGCTGGGAGAGAAGGGTGGCAAGAAAGTCATTGAGAATGCAATTAAGAAGCAACCATGCATGTGCCATGAGGATGCAGGGGGATGTCAGGGCAGGGGGAATCACACGACTGACATCAGGAGAGATAATCAGGAGGCCAGGAGCTAGGAAGACACCCTCCGAAGCAGATACCCTAAGGGTTCTGTGAAGGGTCTGAGGTCTGGGGTCCCCATATTTTACCAATAAAGACTGAGCCTGGGGTCCCCATATTTTACTAATAAAGACTGAGTCACACATTGCTGTTTTGTCATGATGGCCCAGGGAAATGTGAGTTAGTCATATAACATAAAGAACAATGCTTGTATTCTCTTATTTGAATAAAGAAAATATCCTGTTTTAATTCAGAGATGATCTATGAATCATAGATGACATAAATTAAGTGGAAACAACATTGGGAAGAAAAAAAATCATCTGGCGCTGTATACTTTAGTGAGTTTGATGATCAGGCAATAGAAATGCTTACCTCTAAACTAAGCCAGGTAGAAAAAGAACGTAAAGATAGTATATGTTTAGACAATTAAATGAGGAGAAAAGTTATTGAGGCAGGAAAAAAAAAAAAAAAAGCTTGGAGAGATGAGAAAGTAAGGTGGTATACAGAAATTAAAGGCTAATTCAGAAGTAATAACCAATTTTTGTGAAATGGAAAGTAAAATTTTCAGCTTGAAAGGATAAGATACATATATGTATTTGAGATACTTACATGTGTACCAGTTTGAACAACGAATGACATGCAATACTGCAGGTGAAAGTGATGTTTAGAAAGTTTAAGAAAATGAACAGAACACGACGTGGCCCAGCTTACCCAGACACACTGAGGAAATCATATCTAGGGATGTCATGGATCAGACACATTTCAGGTGGTTGAGAAGGAGACCAGTGCTGGCTCGTACAGGTTGAATTTCCAGAACAGCCTGCTAGGTAGCTTCCACTGTCAAGCCACCCTGTCACTCCATTGCCTAACTAATCTGCTTGAAACAGGCCTTTAATCACCATAAAACCTTCCACGCCTTTCCATGTCTTACTAAGTCAACTCTGAACACTGCCTGGCTCTCCAGCCCCATCCTTCCTATTCAAACTTCCGTCTTAGTACTCCCCAGTACCTCTCTTTTCAGGCCTGCCTCTCCACTGTCCCGCCCAAGATGCTGTCTTCTATCTGATTAGTAAAATGACATGTATGCTGTCTTCTATCTGATTAGTAAAATGTCATCCTTCTATCAAGGAGCTTATAGTTTAATTCCACCATGAGTCTTTCCTAATTGTTTCTTTCTGTGAACTCCTAAAACCTAATTGCTCGATTCGATTGTCATGTATTATTCACAATTGCTTTACGTGTATTAGTGCCAGGAAATGAAAGAAAGAGAAGAGTGAAAGTCAAGAGGTAACTCCCACTTTAGATTCCAATTTGGAGGTAGGTGCTGCTGGAAGGATGGAGGAAGCACAGCAGAGTGGTCCTGGGAGCCTTGGGTGCAGGAAAGGAAGTAGGGTCGGTTGTAATGAGCACCCTGCTTCCCGTGTCACTTAGGGATACATCTTTCCTTTTTAACAGATTTTTTTTAATGCCAGTTTTAGGTTCATAGCAAAATTGAGTGGAAAGTACAGGGAGCTCTCACATACCTATCTCCCTGACACATGCACAACCTCCTCCACTATCCCGTACCAGCTGCACTGTGTCTACACTTCTGATCTACAGAAAACTGTGAGATAATAAATAGGTGTTTCTTTCATGCTACATTGTGGATGAACCCGGAGGACATTAGACTAAGTGAAATAAGCCAATCACAAAAAAAGGCAAATACTGTACTATCTCACTTACATGAAGTAGCTACAGTAGTCAAATTTATAAAGACAGAAAGTAGAAGGGTGGTTACCCCAGACTCTGGTAACTACCACTTTGTCACTTCTATAAGTTCAGTTGTTTTAGATGCCACGTAAAGTAAGAACATGAGATAGTTATCTTTCTGTGCCTGGCTTATCTCACTTAGCATAATGTTCTCTAATTCCAGACAAATGAATAATGCTACAATAAACATGAGAGTGCAGATATTTCTTTGACAAACCGACTTTAAATTTTGGGGGTAAATACTTGGAAGTGAGGTTACTGGATCATACGGTAATTCTGTTTTGAGTGTTTCAAGTAGCCTCCATTCAGTTTTTTACAGTGGCTGTACTAATTTATGTTCTCACCGACAGTGTACAGGGGTTCCCTTTTCTCCACATCCTTGCCAACACTTGTTATCTTTCATCTTTTTGACAGTAGCCATTGTTACAGGTGTGAGGTGATATTTCATTGTGGTTTCTCTAATGATTAGTGATTTTGAGTATATTTTTCATACATCTGTATGTCTTCTTATAGAAATGTCTATTCAGGTCATTTTTAAAAATTTTTATTGCTTTATTTTTTCTTTAATTTAAAGTTCCAGGATATGCGTGCAGGGCAGGGGGAACCACATGGCGAGGAAAAATGAGGATGCCTAGAACTATGAAGACACCCTCTGAAGCAGACACCCTAAGGGTTCTGTGAAGGGTCTGAAGCCTGGGGTCCCCATATGCAGGTTTCTTACATAGGTAAACATATGCCATGGTGGTTTGCTGCACCTGTCAACCCATCACCTAGGTATTAAGCCCCATCACCTAGGTATTAGCTATTTATTCTGATGCTCTCCCTACCCCTGTGCCCCCACAACAGTTCCCAGTGTGTGTTGTTCCCCTCCCTGTGTCCATGTGTTTTCACTGTTCAGCTCCCACTTATAAGTGAGAACATGTGGTGTTTGGTTTTCTGTTCCTGTGTTAGTTTGCTGAGGATGATAGCTTTGAGCTCCATCCATGTCTCTGCAAGGGACGTGATCTCGTTCCTTTTTATGGCTGCATAGTATTCTATGCTGTATATGAACCACATTTTCTTTATCCAGCCTATCATTGATGGGCATTTGGGTTGATTCCATGTCTTTGCTATTGCGAATAGTGCTGCAATGAATATATATGTGCATGTATCTTTATAATAGAATGATTTATTTATATTCCTTTGGGTTTATACCCAATAATGGGATTGCTGGATCTAATGGTATTTCTGAAAGCACCTTTGCAAAATTATAATTGAGGAAATTATGCCAGTGAAGGAAATCAGACCTAACCAACTCCGTCTTGCTTCTAACCTTTTAGCTGTCCTTGTTTATTCCTGGGCATAGGCCAAACTAACTTTGGGAAGGAATTCAGTTCATGATTTGACTCTGAAACAAAATGGATGACAGTCCTTTCCCAAAAAGACCCCCTTCTTGCCTGGGGACCAGTCTGCCTTTGCAGGACTAACAAATTAGCTACAGGATTAGAAATTACAGTTCAGGGGTTATGCAAACTCTGGCTCCAAGAGTCTGAACCTCCCCAAATTGTTCCTGGGGAGAACATCACTATTGTAAAACCTAAGGTCAGTGCTTGAGATATTTTGCAGACCCTGTACTTGATGGATCAGCTGAGACGACCCAGACCGGTAATCTAGGTCAACTAGTTCTGCCGTCCCACCCAGAAACAGAAGACAGCAAGAAAAACTCATTATGATTCCATCTCCAACCTGACCAATCAGCACTCCCCACTTCCAAAGCCCCTACCTGCCAAATTATCTTTAAAAACTCTGTCCCCAAATCCTCGGGGAGACTGATTTGAGTAATAGTAAAACTCTGGTCTCCTGCACAGCGGCTCTGCGTGAATTACTCTTTCTCCACTGCAATTCCCCTGTCTTTATAAATCGGCTCTGTCTAGGCAGCGGGCAAGGTGAACCCATTGGGTGGTTACCTTTCTGGTTCTAGGTCTTTGAGGAATCGTCACACTGTCTTCCACAATGGTTGAACTAATTTACATTCCCACCAACAGTATAAAAGCGTTCCTATTTCTCCACAGCCTCACCAGCATCTGTCATTTCTTTACTTTTTCGTAATTGCCATTCTGACTGGTGTGAGATGGTATCTCATTGTGGTTTTGATTTGTATTTCTTTAATAATCAGTGACATTGAGCTTTTTTTTCATGTGTTTGTTGGCCACATAAATGTCTTCTTTTGAGAAGTGCCTGTTTATGTCTTTTGCTCACTTTTTAATGGGGTTGTTTTTTTCTTGTAAATTTGTTTAAGTTCCTGTCAATGGTAGTTTGATGGGCATAGGACTGAATCTGTAGATTACTTGGGGCAATATGGCTTTTTCACGATATTGATTCTTCCTATCCATATGCATGGAACGTTTTTCCATTTGTTTTGTCCTCTCCAATTTCCTTGAGCTGTGGTTTATAGTTCTCCTTAAAGAGGTCCTTCACTTCCATTGTTAACTGTATTCCTAGGTATTTCATTCTCTTTGTAGCAACTGTGAATGGGAGTTCATTCATGATTTGGCTCTCTAATTGTCTGTTGTTGGTGCACAGGAATGCTTGTGATTTTTCCACATTGATTTTGTATCCTGAGACTATGCTGAAGTTTCTTTATCAGTTTAAGGAGCTTTTGGGCTGAGATGAGGGGGTTTTCTAGATATAGGATCATGTCGTCTGCAAACAGAGACAGTTCGACTTCTCTTCCTATTTGAATACCCTTTATTTATTTCTCTTCCCTGATTGCCCTGGCCAGAGCTTCCAATACTATGTTGAATAGGAGTGGTGAGAGAGGGTGTCCTTGTCTTGTGCTGGTTTTCAAGGGGAATGCTTCCAGTCTTTTAGCAATATATCTTAAGTGTTCAGAATCATGAAAAATAAGACACCACGTGATGTTCCAGACAATGGAAGCATGCAACTTCTCAGGTCCCCACGCCAGACCTACTGAATCAGAAAGTCTGGATGGAACCCAGCAATCTGTTTTAACAGCACTCCAAGTGATTAAGATTACAGTAATGTTAGAGAGCTACTGCTTTACAGCACTGGAACTTTTCTTAAAAAGTACTCATTATATGACACTATTTCTATAATAAATTACATAATTCCTTCCCTTCTGGAACAGAATGTACTAAACATAAAGTGATATTTTCTCATGGGGCCAGTCACCATGATGGACATCATTTCTTGCCCAGTGCCGTTTTAACAACCAGCACCCCAGACAGAACACACAGGCGCCATGCTGCCAGGGCCACAGTCCACCTGGGCAACCGACTGCAACTGTCAATGTGGGCCCACTCAGCGCTGATTGTTATCTATAACAATGTTGGAGGAGTTCTTCAGTTGGAGCTTTATAAAAACAATTCAAGGACCAAACCACAGTATAAAAGAAGATTCCCCTTGAAAACCAGCACAAGACAAGGATGCCCTCTCTCACCACTCCTATTCAATGTAGTATTGGAAGTTCTGGCCAGGGCAATCAGGGCAAGCAGTTCACAAATTATACACACACCTAATACTGCAACAAACACTGCGCAGAGGCATTCTGGTGTCACATTCCATTGTCTCTTCAGAAAAGAAGTGGTGGAAATTCTCAGTAATTTTTAGGAAATGTTTCTGTTCTTAACTGGATTTCACTTCCTAGATTATCCAGGCTTTACCGACCCTCCTCAAAGTAACACACTCTTGTTCTTGTCACATATCAGTTTGCCCAAGAATGACTGCTTTCTTACAGCCCATTTAAAAGAATTCTCAAAATCAGCAGCTACAGCTGCTCAAAAGTTCAGATTTTTAGCAAGACATCTCCATGGTTCATAGGTTTAGCTTTTCTTGAATACATTGTGCTGAACCTGCAACCAGCTTCCTAGGCCTTGAGATCAGCGCTGTTTTCCACATTCACAGCTCTTTGTCTATCAGGGCTTTTGTGTTCTCCTGTACTGAGGCTTTCAGTGAGATTTATATTCAGTTTCTTTTAGGAAGAAATAGCTTCCAGATTGAGTCCAACCTGAACAGGATTTCCATAGATCCATAGATCTGAGGGTAGATGCATACGAAAATTTCACAGATATTGCCAAAATGCCTCTCAGAGGAGTTGCACTGATGTTTCCCAGAAATGTATAGGGTGCCTGTTTTCCTGTAGCCTCACTGACAGAGATGGAAATTTCTTTGTACTGTAGCTATCTTAGGGTCTGATGACACCCTCACATGACAGTCACCGTTAGAACAATTTCAAGTCTCTCTCTTTAGATGTTGACCCTTTCTCTCTGGCACAGTTTTCTTTTTCAATTTAATTCAAAGAATTGAATTGAGAACTTACTTTGAAACTAGTTCTCAAAAGTGTAAAATCAAAGAACTTGCAACCTTGCTATGATATTTGTGTTCTTTTTTTTACTTTGAAGAAAAGAGTTTTAAAACTGAGATTTTCAGAAGGAAAATCTCACCCATATCTGACTTACATGACATTGAAATGACACTTTCGAATTTGAGTTTAAACATTATTGTTCATGCTGGAATTAGTTAAGACTTTTGAGGTTTGGGGGATGGGATGAATATATTTTACATGTGAGGACATGGGTTTGGGGGGGCCAGAGGTGGAATGTTTTGGCTGAGTGTATGCCCCCCCAAATTCATATGTTGAAACCCTACCACTTAATATGATGGTATTTGGAGGCCATATCTCTGGTGATTGTTAGGATTAGATGACATCATGAAGATGGAGGACTCGTAATTGGGGCTTGTTTCCTAATACGAGTCCCTAGAGAGCTAGCCTTGCTCTCCACCATGAGAGGACACAATGAGAAGAAAGGCTTCTTTGAATTAGGAAGCAGACCCTCACCAGACACAGACTCTACCAGCTCTTTGATATTGGACTTCCCAGCCTCCCAAACCATAAGAAATAAATGTTTGTTGATTAAGCAAAATAAAGCAAACAAAAATCAGAAGGAAAAGAAAATTCTAAGTGATCCCACTTCTATTTGTTTTACAGAATTTGGAGTCCTGTGCTATCTATCTCCATATTCCAGGACAACTCTTTGTTTCCATTCACAGAAAAACACTGTTATTTATTGGGAGTCAAGAGGCTCCCTACCATGCAGCACAATCTTATTGTTCATTTCTAAGACAGCTGATGTTCAAAAGTCAACTATCTAACCTCTATATGACCTGGAAATTTATTTGATTTAAAAATTACCTGTCATTCAAATATTTCTTTGAAAGTCCACATCAACTGGACTCCCTTAATTATCAGGTTGAGTTCAGTTTCAAGGCTCTCAGAGTAGTATATCGATTGAAAGTCCTTCTCTTTATATTGATTAATAAAGTAAATTTGGGGTTTTTGTTTTCCATCATTTTACTTCTTAGACAAGAAGGGACTATTTAACTTATCTTAATTTCTGCAAACATTTATTAATTCAGATTATTACTGGTTAACTTGTATTTACTTTTTAGAAATAAAAAAAATTACCCTATTATTGCAGTGGCCTCTTATATCAGAATTTAAAATACAATAAATTGGTCCTGGCACAGTGGCTCACACCTGTAATCCCAGCATTTTGAGATGCCAAAGCAGGTGGATCACTTGAGCCTAAGATTTCCAGACCTGCCAGGGCAACATGGCAAAAACCTTGTCTCTACGAAAATACAAAAATTAGCCAGGCACAGTGGGGCACACCTGTAGTCCCAGCTACTCGGGAGGATGAGGTGAGAGGATCACTTGAGCCCACGAGGCAGAGGTTGCAATGAGCCAAGAGTGTGCCACTGGACTCCAGCCTGGGTGACAGAGTAAGACCTTGTCTCAAAAAACAAAATAAAGTATAATAAATCAATGATTATTTGAGAAATACAAATTTAAGTAACAGTGGGATCTTTTACAACTATTAGACTGGCAAAAATCAGAAAGCTAGATAATGCAGGAGTGCAGAATGGTGCAGCCATGCTGGTGAGCACCCTGCCACTTCTTGGTTTGATTAAGTATGCTCCATAACTCAGTAATTCCAATCTTGAGCGTGAATCTAAAGAATTTTCATATAGATCCATAAGGGGACATGTATGAAGATATTTGCTTTAGCATTATTTGTGGTGACAAGAAGTTGCAGGCAAACTAGCGGTCTGTCACAGGGAAGTGGACAGATGAACTTGCAGATGCACACCATGGAGGTCTATACAACAATTAAACCACAGATTAAATGTATACATAGGAAAATAGGTAGATCCTAAAAACACAATACCTTACTACTTCATAAAAACCTTAAGGAATATAATAGATCATAGATCTAAATGTAAAACACAAGCTATAAAAACTGGGTGAGAGGAAGTGGGGATGGTTAATAGGTACAAAAATATAGTTAGATAAAATAAATAAGATCTGGCATTTGATAGCACAAGAGGATGAATACAGCCAACAATAATTTATTGTACATTTAAAAATAACTAAAAGTATAATTGAATTGTTTGTAACACAAGGAAAGGATAAATGCTTAAGGTGATGGAGATGTAAGCTTAAGATAAATGCTTACTTACCCTAATGTGACTATTATGCATTGCATGCCTATATGAAAATATCTCACGTATCTCATAAATATATACATCTACTGTGTACCCACGAAAATTGAAAATTAAAATAAATACATAATTAGAAGCTCTTTTTTGTTTTTTGTTTGTTTGTTTGTTTTTTAGAGATGGATTCTCGCTGTGTTGCCCAGGCTGCTCTTGAATTCCTGGGCTCAAGCAATTCTCCCACCTCAACCTCCCAAAGTGCTGGGATTACAGGCATGAGCCACCCTGCCCAGCCAACGTTTTTGGTTTTTTAACTGCTAAAAGATAACATAGGCAAGGACTGGACACGGTGGCTACACCTATAATCCCATTTCAGGAGGACAAGGCAGGAGCATTGCATGAAGCCTGGAGTTTAAGACCAGCCCAGGCAACATATTGAGACCCCATATCTACAAAAAAAAAAAAAAATTAATTAGCCACGTGTGGTGGCACAAGCCTCTAGTCCCAGCTACTTGAGAGACTGAGGTGAGAGGATTGCTTGTGCCCAGAAGTTGGAGGCACCTCTACACTGCAACCTTGGCAACAGACTGAGACCCTATATCTTTAAAAAATAAAATAAAAATTACGATAACAGGCGAAAATCTACTCAATCTTCAGTTTGCAATGACTTTTAGATATAACAACAAAAGTAGAATCCATTAAAAAAATTGATAGGTAAGACTTGGTTAAAATACAAAATTCTCTTCTCTGTGAAAATACTGTTAAAACAATGAAAAAACAAGCCACAGACTGCGAGAAAATATTTGCAAAACACATATCTGATACAGGACTTGTGCTCAAAATGTACAAAGGACTCTTAAATTCAACAATAAAAAACAAGCGATTCAATTGAAAAATGGACACACGATCTGAACAGATATCTCACCAAAGAATATATACAGATAGCAAATAAGCATATGAAAAGATTCTCAGCAGTCTATGTTATTAGGGAAATACAGATTAAAACAACAATGAGATACCACTACATACCTATTAGAATGGCTAAAATCCAAAACACTAACAACACCAAATGGTAGCAAGAGTGTAGAGCAACAGAAACTCTCTTTCATTGCTAGTGCAAATGCAAAATGGTGCAGCAATTTTGGAAAACAGTTTAGAATTTCTTACAAAGGTAAATATACTCTTACCGTACAATCCAGCAATAGCACTCCTTGGTATTTACCCAACTTAGTGGAAAACTTGTGTTCCTACAAAAAAACCTGCACACAAATGTTTGTAGTAACTTTATTTATAATTGCCAAAACTTGGAAGCAATGGAAATATCCTTGAATAGCTGAATGGATAAACAAATTGTGGTACATCCACACAATAATATATTATTCAGTAATAAAAAGAAATGAGCTAACAAGCTATGCAAATATATGGAAGAATCTTAAATGTACACTGCTAAGTGAAAGAAGCCAATCTAAAAGAATGACGTACGATATGATTCCAATTACAGCAGGTCCTCTAATAATGTCATTTCAATCAAAGACATTTGGTTACAATGTTGATGAGAAAAAAAAATTGATTCCTGGCCTAGGCCACTGTCCATGTGGAGTTTGCAAGGCCTCCCCATGTCTGAGTGGCTTTTCTCCATGTACTCTGGTCTCCTCTCATATTCCAAAGACATGTACATTAGGTAATATGGTGTGTCTAAATGGTCCCAATCTGAGTGAGTGTGGATATGAGTGTGGGTGTGCCCTGTGATGGGATAGAGTCCTGTCCAGCATGGGCTCCTGCCTTGTGCCCTGAGCTGCTGGGATAGGTCCTGGCTACCTGCAACCCTGAACTGGAATGAGTGGGCTGGAAAGTAAATGAATGAATGAATGAATGAATGAATGCAAATTATTGCCAAACAAAAATTTGTAAAGTATACAATAATTTCACAAATGCACAACAATAAATGTTTCAAGACAAAAGCTCTCAGCGAGCCATCATATTTGCTGTTGTTTGTTTTTGAACTGTGTGATGGCAGGAGCTGCTCCTTACAATTTTTGCTCTGCAAAATTATTTGATTTAGCCCATGACCACTGTGACTGTCATCACTCACTGATTCACCAAAAACTGGATAAATAATTATCTTATGTGTTTTTATTACTCTTTCTTCAGTGTGTGTGTAGCTCACATTTATTTCTATATTTAATATTAGAAGTGTTTGGAGTCTTTATTTAGAAGTTTAGTGATTTTTTTGTGTGACCAGAAATACGCCTTAGGAACTTAACTCTTGTAAATATCCACTACCCTATGTAAAATTGGTTTTGGTATAGGTCATTTTGCTTAAAGTCACAGTTTCGAAGAGCCTCTTGACAACATTAAGTGAGGACTTACTGTATACAACGTTCTGGAAAAGGCAAAACTATGGAAACAATAAAAAGGTTGGTGATTGTCAGGGCTTTAGACAGCGGGGAAAGAGATGACTAAGTGGAACAACAGGGGAATTTTAGGGCTGTAAAACTACTCTGTATAATATTGTGATGGTAAATACAAGATATACATTTATCAAAACCCATAGAACTAAATAACACAGTGAGTCCTAATGTAAACTATGGACTTTAGTTAATAATAATTTATCAATATAGGTTCATCAACTATAACAAATTCACAATACTAAAGCAAGATGTTAACAATAAGGCAAATTGCCAGAGAGCCAGGGTGGTGTATTATTGGATCCTTCTGTGCTTTCTGCTCAATTTTTCTGTAAACTTAAAACTGCACTTAAATATAAATATTAATTTTTTAAAGTAAAAAACAGAATGAGCTATACTGCTGTTTTTATAACTGAGAAAGACATGCACAGAAAACAACAAAACACATTTTACAAAAACACACAAAAAAGAAGTTATTCATTAAATATACTAGAATTGTGGTCTTTAGGGAAGTGGAGTATGGCAATAAAATGTAGTTAGCAAAATAAGAGAGGAATGTTGACATTGCGTGAACCAATAATGATAACATACCATAAACTGAATATGACCAAATTTGTCCTGTGAATTTGAAATCCAAAAAGGAAAAAAAAAAAAAAAAACAGGCAATGGTTCTCATTTTGAGCTGGGATATAGAGCTTAGAGAAGCTTAAAAAGAATGCACATGCTTCAGCTACATTTCATTTCATACCTATCACATCAGAAACTCCAGACTTGGACCCCAAGCTTGTGCATTTTGCAAAAGTTCCTGTATTAGCCAGGACACTTTTAGCTACAGAAACCCAACTTGAATAAGTATAAGCAGTGAAAGTCCAGGACTATATTGGTTTTTTCAACTTGGAAGTCTGGGGCGTAGTCCAGCTTCAGGGGCAGATGAATCCAGGAGCTCAGGCCATCTCAAGCTCTCTCTCTCACAGCTGCCTGTCTCAGTCTGTTCTACTGAAGGCAGGTTTTCTTCCATGTAGAGAAGAAAATGTTTACTAACATTTCCGGTCATGTGGTCATCTCTGTTCTCTGAGGGGAAAGAGAGGAGTGAAATGGAGTGTTGTAACTGACAACCCTCAAGGGCCAAGGGAATGCAGTAGGAGTTCCCCAAAAGAAAAGATAGATTAAGCACACCAAACTAGACATAATCATCATATCTTCCCAATTTCATTCAGAATGACTCAAACATTCACTTGTAGGACACACTGGATCTTCATGATGATAAAAAAAAAAGAAAGAAAGAAAGAGAAAGAAGAAAGAAAGAAAGAAAGAGAGAGAGAGAAAGAAAGAAAGAAAGAAAGAAAGAAAGAAAGAAAGAAAGAAAGAAAGAAAGAAAGAAAGAAAGAAAGAAAGAAAGAAGGAAGGAAGGAAGGAAAGAAAGAGAAAGAAAGAAAGAAAGAAAAAGAAAGAAAGAAAGAAAGAAAGAAAGAAAGAAAGAAAGAAAGAAAGAAAGAAAGAAAGAAAGAAAGAAAGAAGGAAGGAAAAACTGCTGGAAACATTTTTGTTTCCCACATTCCTCTCTTGCTCAACCTAGGCTCTGCTGTCATGTTCTGTCTGGGAACTCACACCGTCCCCTGTTCTAGGAATGTAAAACAAACATCTGTTTAAACTTGCTCTGTGTCTGGCTTACAGTTTCCTTTAGTAGGCTTGGAATTTTAAAAATGAAGGTATTTAGGACACCTGGGTGTGCTGTGCTTTTCCATATATATTATCTCATTTAATTATCACAACAATACAGATAATGGTCTAAGAAAAAGACAAGATAAGTTAATTATCCAAGGTCAGAGAATATAAAAGTGAGAAATGGAATTTGAACCAAAGCTTTAAATCTCCAAATCTCAAGTTTTGTCCAATGTGCAACAGCTTCACAGATAGCATTAATAATAAAAATAATTATTATAATAAAAGTTGCTAATAGTTTTTAAGTCCTTTATATGTACCAGGCAATGTGTTACAAATATTATCTCACAAATCCTCGCAATAGGCTATGAAGAAGATATTATTTCCCCCATTTTATAGATGGAAAGACCGAAGCTCAGATATTATCCTAATCGCATAGCTACTAGTGGTGAAGCAAGGATGTAAAACTAAGTGCATCTTAGAAAAAGGCCAATTTCAAAAGGTCACATGTTGTATGAGTTCATTTATATGGTATTCTTGAAATAACAAAATTATTGAGATAGAGAACAAGAATAGCAGTTGCCAGGAGTTAGGGATGGTAGAGGTGGAGGAGGAAGAGTGACTATACGGGGATGGCACAAGGGAGATCTTTGTGGTGATGGAATAGTCCCATGTTTTGACTGTGGTAGTGGTTATAGAAGTCTACATGTGATGAAATGATATAGAATCCTGCACCTGCATGGCACCAATGTCAGTTCCCTGGCTTCGATATTGTATTACAAATACAAAAGATGTAATCAATGGCAATGAGGAAAACAAGATGGGATCGCCCAACACCAGACCTCTCTATACTAACTTTGCAGCTTCCTGTGAATCTATACTTATTTCATTATTTGAAGCTGAGACCAATAGTTGAGCCAGATATAATCCCTTGGAAACTGACATGCCTATACAAAAGTAAGGAATTATTATTATTGGTAGTACTAATAGGGAAGTGTCAGTTCTCTAAGAAGATAATTCCAAATATATTTTGCTTCCAGCTATTTATTTATTTGTTTGTTTGTTTATTTATTTATTTAGAGAGACATGGTCTCACTCTGTCACCCAGGCTGGAGTGAGTGCAGTGGCACAATTATACATCACTGTAACCTCTAAATCCCAGGCTCAAGCAATCCTCAGACTCAGTCTCCCAAATAGGACTACAGGCGTGTTCCACCACACCCAGCTAATTATTTATTTTATTTTTTTTATTTCTATAGAGGGAAAATCTTGCTATATTTCTCTGGCTGGTCTTGAACTCCTGAGCTTAAGCAATCCTCCCACCTTGGCCTCCCAAGGTGCTGAGATTGTAGGCATAAGCCATCACGTCTGGCTGCTTCCAGTTTTTTAATGCGTAATAAATGTAGGCAACTTGCTTTGCTCCATGTATGTATACTAGACTCACCTATGCACCTCCATAAATTTGTATATCCCCACCTTCTACCCCCTGCTTCTGCTACTTGAACTACCATCACCTATCTCCTAACACCACTTACTCAGCCTTCCTTAGGAATGAGGATTGAACTGCAGCACAGTCTCCATTAGAAGGAGCCAACAGATAAATTTCTTCTCCTGCCATGGTTTATCCTGGCCCCAAGGATTTTGTATGTCTTCTCCAGAGAAGTTCCATGTAACTGAGCAAGTTGTGTTCTTTGAGAGTTTGTGGCCAGCTTGATAACACACCACATTGTATTTTCTTTCCCTCCTTCTTTGACTCATTTCCATTTTCTTTCACCTTTCCTACCCTGGGATTTTATTTTCCATAAACTTTTAGCAGGTAAAGTTTGCCTCAGGTTTTGTTTTCTAGGGAAGCTCGGCTAAAACAGTGTGTGTTACTGGAAAGGTATGCTCAGATTAAATTTTGTTAAATTGAATTATATTTTAAGTGCACATAAAGAGATTTTCTGCTCAAAATTTATTAATGGAACGAGAAGATTTTTGTTCATATAAATTATCCTGTCATATTTACTTTGCAAGGCTATATTTTTTTAAATCTAAACTTGCTATGTTATCTACCTCAGTTAGTTTTTCTTTTAAATGGGAAATTCATTTAACAGATAAATACTACACAGATTAACAGTGTAATCTACACAGATTTTAACCCATAGAGTAAAATATATGGGATTCCATCAAGTTTATAGGTGACAGGCAAATGGCTGGTACTGAAACAAACACAATTTCTATATATATTTTAAATGCTCTTCCCAGTAACAACGAGCACACTCAATGCTCAAATTTTGAATCCTAATACCATTCTCTAGTAAATGGAATCTGGGCTCCTTAGAGAAATGGCTGATTCTAGGGCTGGGGCAGGGACAATGCAAAGTAGAGCATCCTATAACTCTCAAAAAACAAATGTATGAGGGCATTCAAAGAGATATGGGAGCAAATGTGAAAGTGCTCCCAAAACAAACCTGAAAAGATTTGAGGGCAAGACCAGCCTGACCAACATGATGAAACCCCGTCTCTACTAAAAATACAAAAATTAGCTGGGCGTGGTGGCACGCACCTGTAATCCCAGCTACTCAGGAGGTTGAGGCAGGAAACTCACTTGAACCCAGGAGGCAGAGGTTGTAGTGAGCCAGATCGTGCCACTGCACTCCAGCATAGGTAACAGAGCGAGATTCCATCTCAAAAACAAACAAACAAACAAACGAAAAACATAGTGTTGAATTATAACCCAAAGTATAGAATAAATGTTCAGGAGTTCATGCCGATTTAGAACCTGATTAAATAAATAAATAAACAAGGGAGAAGAGATAAATCTTCCTTCTATTGCAATCCCAAACAATTTTTGTAGATGCTTTTCTTCTAGGAGGCGAAGTTGAATCCCCTTTTCCCACCTTGAGTATGGGCTGAATTTAGTAACTTGCTTCTAAAGAATGGAGTATGGACAAGGAAAGAGAGTTACTTTACAGTGGAGAAATTGGACAGACACTACCTTAACCAAGTGATCAAAGTTAACACAACCAGTGTTGAGTCAAATTGGTAATATTTATTCACGCTATGATATGGTAAGGATGGTACTTCACCTCTGTGGTCATCCTCCCCAAAACCTATCTCCCTGGTCTAACCAGGAAAAAAAATCAAATTGAGGGACATTCTACAAAATATCTCACTATTACTCCTCAAAACTGTCAAGGTCATGAAAAATAAGAAAAACTCAGATAAAAGCAGGCTAAGGAGGCATGACTACCAAATGTAATGCGATATCCTAGACAGGGTCCAGAACAGAAACAACACACTTGTAGAAAAACTAGTGAAATCCAAATAAAGTTTGTGGTTAATAACAACGTACAAATGTTGGTTTCTTAGTTGTGACAAATGTACTTTGGTAATGTAAGATGCTAACATTACCCAAGAGGGAAAACTGGGTTAAAGTTATATAGGAACTCTTGGTATTTTCTTGCAACTTTCTTGTAAATCTAAAACTACTATAAAATAAAAAGTTAAAAAAACAAAAAGGCTCAAACTTACCAGGTTCTTGTATCATTAAAAAAACAGAAACTAGGAAGGAGAAATGTTTCAACAGGTTCAGTAGGAGAGAAGGAAATATATATTGCTTCTTTTTCACTTTAATTATTGTAAACTTCCTTTTTAAGAATAGTTCTATGATGGCGTTACTTAAATATTGTAAATGAATAAAGAAGATAGAGAGGTAAAAGAGGATAAAAGGCACTGCCAGAGATTAAGGTGAAGGCTGAAGACGCCAGCATGAAGTGAATCAGGGCTGCCGAGCAGGCATAGCAAGCTCAGGGAGCCCACAGTGGGGCTGAGCAAGCAACCTGCTCAGCCTCCTTCTCTGTCAACACCAACCTTGCCCAACACTGTAACCCAGTTGGCATGAGCTTAGTGATCCAGAAAGAGACATTTTTATGTAGCAAGGAAGTCATTAAAATCTGGAAATGTGGTGTCTGCTTCCTCTCCATATCCCAGATCACCCAAAGCTGCCCAGGTGAAAATCTAGCCATTGGTGAGTGGGGAGAAGCTAAGCCACTCAGGGAAAAGTTCTGGCAAGATTCTATTTGCCCTTTCCTCCTTCAGGGGCTCACCGTGGTGCTGTCCAATTTTCTCAGATGAAAGATAATTAGAAATATACAAATTGCAGCATAATTTTCCCTTCATGGATGGTGGTACTGATTCATATCCAAAACCTACCTGGGAAAAATAATGATTCCCACTGTTAACATTGATTTTAATAGATCCCTGTGGCTTGAGTGACTACAAATTCTGCTCTAAAGGCAAACATTAAATAAAAATTAAAAACATCGCTCACATTTACTTCCAATTAGAAACCAGTAATTATATAAGGCCTTAATTTAAAAATATGTTAGCTGATTTAATTATATCAAGCCAGTGAGACAGATAGAATAGATATTATTTCCATTTTACAAATGAGAAGAAGTGAAGAACTGAGTAATTCAGTAAATGGTTAAAGAGCATAGAACTAGATAACCCAGGTTATCTAGCCTCAGTTCTTGACACTGCCTGCCACTCCACCTGGCTTTCATGCTGGTCACTTCATACTTTCAGCCTGCCCTGCACGGTCAGGTCCCTTTATAAGCTCAAAGTCCAGCTTGAATGGGATGAAGGTAGATTGTGGGAATAAGTTGTGCCTTTCCCTCCAGCAGACGAACTTAACCTTACAGCTCTCACTGTCCTCATCATGTGTTGTCAAGCAATGGGAATTGGCCTTTTTTGCAACTTTACAAAAAACACTTTATTTACAAAAAGCACTGAGTTCCAGGTGCTGGAATTCCTCCAGGTGGAGGAGGTTTCTTACATGACATTTAAAACTTTCCCCTCAAAATGATATGATGTTTGAGATTGTGAGATTTGCTCTGAAATAATCCATGAGGGAACAGAGGAGCACAGGGATGGCTGTATATATGTAGATATGGCATATATACATAGGATATGGGAATGACCTTATAACATAAATGCCAAAGCCAAGCGATAGGTACATCAGACTTCCTCTACTATGATATCCTCTACTTTTGTATCACTGAAAATTTACAGAATAAAAAGTTAAAAAATTAACAAACAAATAAATAAATAAATAACACCAAGACTAGACTCTGAAGAGAAAAAAATCAAGTATCTAAACTTTGAAGAGCATAACTGCAATCAGTTAAGGCAGGCTAACCCATTTTAATAAACAGACCTTTAAAAATGATCACTCAAATGGAATAGAGGCTTATTTCTCTCTAACGAAATGGTACGGAGTAGGTGTTCCAAACAAGAGGTGGAAAGACTGTGCTCCCTGAAGTCGTTCAGGGACACAATCAGACAGGGGTTATGCCATCTCAATATGTGGCTTCCGAGGTCACTTTGTTACCATCCTGGACCGTGAGGAGGAAAGGAGCACAATGCCCAGTCTCCTGAAAGCACGGTTTAGAAGGGCATGTATTATTTCTGTTCACATTCCATTAGCAAGAGCTGAGTCACATGAAACATTTAGCTGCAAAGCAAGCTAGCCAATGTGGCTCATGGCTTGACAGACTAGTTACAGCTGCAGTGGAAAAAAGCACAAATTTTGGTGGAGAACTAACTGTCTCTGCTACAACAATCTAATAAATTTGGCTATTAACATAGGCATAAATCAATTTATTATAAAGCTTATGAAACTTAAATTTTAGGGCCTTTCACTTATATAGGTCTCTTCCAAGGCCTGTGAGGGATCTGTATTAGTTACCAATTTTTGTATAACAAATTACTCTAAACATACCAGCTTCAAATAATAAATTATCTCACACTGTTTCTGAGAGTCAGTAATCTGGGAGCAACTTATCTGATTGGCCCTGGCTGAGGATATCTCAACAAGTTACAGTCAGGTTGTCAGCCAGGGCTGCAGTTATCTGAAGGCTTGACCAGGACTCGAGGATCTGCTTCCAAAATGGTCCACTGACTTGGTTGTAAGCTGGAAGCCTCAGTTTCTCACCACACAGGCTTCTCCCCAGGGCTGTCTGAGGTTTCATACAACATGTTAACGATGTTCTCCCAAAGTGAATGATCCAAGAAATGTAGAAGTCATCACGTCTTTTATAACCTAGCCTCAGAAGTGACATATCATCACTTCTATATTCCACTGGTCTCACAGACCAGCTGCAATACAATATGGAAGAAGAACCATACAAGGGCATGAATATCAGAAGAGGGATAATTGGGGAAACTCTTTATAATTGGAGGCTGGAGCACATGGTCATACGTTTTTGTAACATTTGCAAAAGTTAAGATATTTCTATAATATTTTTCTTAACAACTGTCTTGCCCAAATTGTTTAAGCTTTTGGTCCTACAAAACATGAATGCTATTCTTCTGTTATCTTGCTTGACACTTTTCAAATGGCTTTAGAACTCAGTGAAACTATTCCACAAACCAAAGTTATAATAACTAAATTCTGAATGGAATAAGGCACTTTTTAAAAACGTTTGTTTGGGTTACTGTTAATATTATCTAGGTTTTGCACTGTTGATTTATTAACAATGCCAGATGAGAACTCGGGAGATCTGGATTCTAATCCAGATTCTATCTCGAATAAGCTAAGTAGTCTTCCTTTCATAAGAGGCAGGCTGCTTTCCAGGTTGACTTTTTTGTCAGTAATGAGAGTTTGCATTCACTCATCTATATAGATCAGCTCTTTAAAACTCTATAAATTAATAATATGTCTCTCTATGCCTGAAATTCCTCATCCACAAAATGAGGATAACAGTACCTACTTTATAGAGCTATAGTGATGATTAAATAAGGTAATCTACATAAAGTGTCTAGAATATGCCGAGCAAGCAACAAATGCTCAACGTTAGCCATTCTTACTATTTTACCCCTGGAAACTCGCCAATCTCAGGAAGCCTATTTTGAATGCTTTTATAGTACCATAGTAATTTGTAGTCTCAGTTTTTATCTTGGATGATTGTGTACTTTTTTGTAAGTTGGCAAAAGACAATAGGAAGCAATGTCAAGGATATAGAACATTTAGAACTCTCATACATTCATCAATAGGAGTATAAATTGTAATGACTTTGGTAAAATATTTGGCAGTATATCTACTTAAGCTAAACATGTGCATAGCCTATGATAAAGCAAATTCTCTTCTTGCTACCAACCTGAAAGAAATTAGTGCTTGCATCTACCAAAGGACATATATAAAAATAGTCATAATAGCTTTACTCATAATAAGTGAAATTATTCATAAAAGATGAAACAACCAAAATGTCCTTTTACAGTAAAATTGATAAAATATAGCGTATTCACACAATGGAATGACTATAGCAATGAAAAAATGCAAGTGTCACCAAAATGATGAAAAGCATTAAAAATTGCATACTCTATAATTCCATTATGTAGAGTTCCAAATCAGGCAAACAAATCTGTGCTGATTGATATAGGTCAAAATAACGATTACCTTTGGGAGGATGCTCATTGGAAGAGGGGGCAAGGGAGCCTTCTGGGATGCTGGAAGTGTTCCATACCTTGATCTGAGTGGGGGTTATATAGGCATATACATAAGCAAAAATCAATCAAGCTTTAGATTTAAGATTTATACTTTTTGTTGTAAGTTGTACCTCAATAAACCTTTTTTTAAGTTGGTAATGGTATAAAGGAACACACTGCTGGATAGTGATTTAGATTTATTCAACTGTTTCATTTTAGCTAATGCTAAATTGTTACAATTATGACTACTGGGCAGCAATTACTGAGCAATTATTTAACTATTACTCCCCTAACATATACTACCCTATTAATTGTGTCAATTGTTCACTCATTTTACAAATAAGTGCCAACTACTCTGCTAGGTGATGAGACCATTAACAATGAACAAAATAGTCATAGCTCTTGCCTCCACAATGCTAGGTGCATTGAGATGAAATAGAAAAGTAAATCAAGAGTCACAACTGCATGTCACAAATGCATTATAGGGAGAGTGGACGGTACCTTGCCTGCTAGTGGAAGACAAAGCAGGAACAAAGGCCCAGAAGAAAAAGACTTGCTGAAGAAAATAATATCCAAGTTAAAATCAGTACCCTTAGAGAGATATAGAGTGTAATTTTATGGCACATTGTTCCACAGGCTCAAGAGAACATGGCATATTCTACGACCTGAGAAAAGTTCAATATGGTGGACATAAAGCATGTTGGACAGGGAGCAAGGAGCACAATAAATGATGCTAGACAAGCAAGCCCATGGAAGACACTGCAAGCCCTGTGAAAAGGGTAAAGTTATTCCATGGACGGGGAAAAAACATGACTCAACATGTAATCTGGATGTATTAGTCTGCCTTCAGTGTGAAGAATGAACTAGGGAGAGGCAAGATTGAAGGAATAGAGACTGGTTGGCAGGCTGTGGCAGTAAACCAGACTGCAGATGGTGGTATCTAAAACTAAGACAGTAGAAGAAAATTGAGACATATTAATAGTTTGGAATTAGAAAGAGCAGGGCTTGAAGACTGACTAAGCAAAAGAGAGATTGACAGTTGATGTCCAGTTTCTGGCTGGAGCAACCCTGTGGACAGTGGTATATGTATATTCACCAGTACAGGAAACACAATGAAAGAGAAGTTTGCTAATTTGAGATATTTTGAGGAGGTAAGAGTAGAAAGCTGATGAATTCTGTTTCTTCCATGCTGTGTTTAAAGTGCTTAGGAGCCACTGAGTTGGAGATATTTAGACTGCAGCTGGTGCCTAGGAGAGGTGACTATCCTGAAGAAATAAATTTGGAAGTCGGCATTGTGCAGGCATTAATTAAAGGCACGTAAGTAGAGAGAATCTAAAATCACCCTGAATAATATGTAGAGTAAGAAGAAAAGCAGATTAATTATAGAACACTGAGAAATCCTCATCATTAAATGATCAGAAGCAGCGAAAGAGGGTCCCTCAAAGAATACTGAGGAGAAACACAGAGAATGAAGGAAACCAGAAGACTATGTACACAGAAGCTAAAGGAAGAGAGAGACTTCAAAAAAAAAAAAAAAAGTATTAGGTGGGCAACAGGATCAAATGGTGCCAAGAGGTTACACAGGGAGTCTTAGTGATCTTCACAAGAGCAGTAGCAGAAGATGTATATGCCAAATTTGAGTGGCTAAGAACAGAATGTGAGGTCAAGAGATTTGATTGTCAAACATCCACTCCTGCCCACCTCAAAACTGGGGGATCCTATTCCCCTTGCTGTTGACTAGTTTAGAAACACATTAATTAGAGTCCTAGTCTCAGACAGAGTACATTCTCATTAGTTTAAGTGGAAAGGGATTTATTACAGGGTATTGGTTAGCTTAGAGCATGTCTGAAGGAGCCCAGAAACCAAGCTTGAATGTTTCCTAGCCAACACAGCCAGAAGAAGTGATCAACCACACCATGGGAACTTTCCAGCAGATATGTCCCTGCTGCCACCACATGCTGCTTGATACCCATGAACGCAGGATCTGGTCACCAGAACCTCTCCAACAGCTGCAGTAGAAAAAAGCCTTTATGACTGTGCCTGCCAGAAGAACCTTGTGGCCTCTGCCTTGTGATGTTCACTTCTGCCTGCCAAGTCTGTTGGGGGATGGGGGTCTGCCAGCAGAAACCATGAGCAACCCCAGCTACACTTCAAGAGAGTCTTGGAAATATAGTCTAGCTTTCCAGCTTCTAAAGCCCAGGAAGCCATGTAACAATGGGATTGGAAAGGTGTGGAATGAGCCAATCAGTAATATTTGCTGCTGTCCATCCCTTTGATTCACCATCCATTCACCCTTCTTCCCATGTTAAAATTTCAAACCACAAATTGCAACAACATGTTCTTGCCTTTCATAATTTAATTATTTCTTATACAAAAGAAGCTACATTCATTGTCTCCCTTTGAGATACAGAAGCTCATCAATTACTCCATGTATCTTTGGGTAATGTTTTTTCCTTTTCATGCAAAGTCACAACTCAGTGTTGATATTCTGAAATCTGTAGACTAAACTGTAAAGTTAAACACAGATGAAAAGAGCAAGGGAAAAAAAGAACACAGCAAGGAAGAAAATAAAGGTAGGTACTACAGATCATGAGACCATAACTAGGATTTATAACTTCCTTCCTCAACTATTTATTCTACGTTCTCTTTGCCTTCAGCCAGAAACTTAGATGAATCATTTACCTGACGAGATTATCTAAACTTCCTTCCTAAAAGGCCTTTTATGACTCTGACATATAGATTCCTAAGATTTTGCATTGGCTTTTGCCACTAGACATGGTAGTAGCAGAAGACAAATGATGCCCTAGATTCCAATTATACTCCTCCTTGCATTCATTGTCTGGTAGAAACTCTACCCCTTTAAAACAAGAATCAAGCACCCCGGCCAATATATGCAATCTTTTTCTTCCCTTGTTCACGAAGCATGAAGAGTCTAAAAAGATCAGGTGCCAGTCTCAACCTCCAGTTCAATGCAACCACTTTTGTGTCTCCTGATGGACCTATTCTTCCCTTAAAAAATAAGACTGTTAGACAAGCAGAATTAAAAGTTACAGGGACAGGAAACAAGAATTTAGTGGGAGATGTCACACCTACTTCACATCCATTTGCTCCTAAACGAATGTATTGTGGCCATGGAAGATGATATGCATTTATTGCATCCTGAGTGCTAGCACTACAACCCTGCAAGCTCGTATTTCCCAGCTGGTACCTAAACTGGGCCTCCCAATTTACCTTCTGTCTTTCTAAATGCCTTTCCACTTCTGGGTGATGGGATACATGGTGAGATTGGTGAATATCAACAGAATTAATTAGCTCAATGCTTTACTTCATTTGCCAATAAATAAATTCCCAGGTCAAAAGCAATCATTAATGGAATATCAGTGAATTAGTTAGTAGATCTATGGATAATGATGCAGGTAAGAATTTTGCATGCAGGGAAAATAAACCTATATCTATAGTACACACATGTTGTAGTGAGAAAAAACCGCTGCCCTCTCCATGATGGAAGACGACCTGCGTAATCAACCTGCCACTAGATGACTGGTTCCTATTCTGGGGCTTGGGATTGGACCAGGGCCTCGGATATTCATCACTGCAGTAGTTATCATTGGTACTCTGGTGTTGAACTAGCCATATAAGCCCCAGTGAGGGAAGTCAATGTAGAATCTATGCATAAACTCCTTCCCTGGTACTGTAGAAACTTTTTAAATGAGCCCATTGAACACTTAGATGTCTGAGGAAAAACCCTTTTGTCCACTTAGTCATTGAGAATCTCCCCTACTGAAGGAGTCATTTGACAAGTATCCTCGTGGTACCCTGTTATTTTCATACTCTGGGCACAATTTAAAAGTGTCCTTATGTGCTTCTTTCCCTGTATCTTCTTATCACAGTTTTTCAATCTTGTTCTTTCGTGACCTGACTTAACTCAGCCCATGAATCAATATAAATCCATGCCTCAGACTGTCTCCTTTCATAAAAAATCAACCACAACATGTTCCTTCCAAACTTACATGTGCATCTGCTTGCCAGAAGCCTGTTCTATGAGAAAACCCTTACAATGATTTCTTTTTCCCTGCAAAGAGGAAGCATGGTCATCTGCTGGAAGTGCAGAGGAAGGTGACAGGATCAGAAGTTTGAGAATTCAGGTTTAAATTAGCCACTCATGAGAGTGGTTGATTTGGAGAAAAAAAAGGATTGGTGGGGGCAGTTTTGAAGGTGCCAAATTATATGGTTATATGATTTTTCTCCAGAAGCCTACTGTTAGTCACTGAAGACACAAAAACCACCACAATGAACAAATGCAACATGTTTATTGCAACCTCAAGACTAGTCATTGACCTGAGTTTAAAAATAATCATTCTTTTACAAAGCAATTTACTGGTAATTCTAGCTAAATCAAAGTTATTATTTAGATGTTAGATTTTTAATAGCAGTTTTTTTGTCTAAGACATAATAGTAATGTATAAACATTTTTTCCAGATAAGTACTATTTGAAATAATCATTGTCTTAGCCTGTTTGTGTGGCTGTAATAAATTACCTAAGACTGGGTCCTTTATTTTTTAAAAATTTATTTCCTCACAATTCTGGAGACTGAGAGGCACAAGGCCAAGATGCTGCCAGGATTGCTATCCGGTGAAAGATGGTTCCTCATAGATGGCGCTGTCTGGGTGTTGTCACATGGCCAAAGAGTGGATAAGAACAAACCCACTCCCTCAAGTCCTTTCATAGGGCCCCAATCACATACATGAGGGCTCTGCCCTTATGACTTAATCACCCCCTAAAGTCTCCATGTTTTAACACTATCATATTGATGATTAAGTTTCAACATATGAACTTTGGAGGACATATTATTTATTCAGACCATAGCAATTATCTTACAAAATCAAATAAAATCTGTTGATTACAATAGTTACCTGTAGGGAGGGAAACTAAGTGACTGAAGGACAAGAGTGGAAGGAGATTACTTTCACTTAATACCCCTTTGTAACTTTTGAATTTTATGCCTATACTGTCTATGAAAAGCCCCTTGATGTGTCCTGCTTTACCCACAAGTATACTCCTCTGCCAGGTGCTGACAGGGCAAGGCTCTATGCAACTGTGATCTACCCTATACCTATACCAAATGACACCTAACTGGTGATTTTCTAAGCCATTTGCTCAGCATCAGCTAACCAGAAAGATACTTTCCGAAATATCTATGGTGAGAATACAGATTACTTATTTCTTCCTTGTATTTTCCAAACTTTCTATCATGCTCATAGTCAGGGAAAATGCATCATAAATCTTTTGTCATGTGTTTGTTCATTCACCTTCCCACATATTTGACCAAATTTTATTGAGTGTCGTGTGTGGATGTGTTATAGAAATTCAGATGTGCTGTGTTCTAGGAAATACAGAGCTGAAAAGAGGAAGCCTCTAGTTGCCTTGGTCTCTTTTGAATGAAGCAGAGTGTAAATAAGGAAGGATTCCTGCCCTCCAGGTATTTACAGACAGATATATGGAAAAGCACCTAATAAAACAGAATGATTTTAAAGCTATATGCAACTAGCAATGTGCTATGGGAGTAAGAAGAAGAAACAATCCTGTGCATATCAGGAAATGTTTCACTGGACAAAAAAGGAATCTGAATTAAGGTTTGAAGGAGGATTAGAATTTTAGAGAAGAGAACAAGATAGAAAGTGCTTTTCGCATTGAGGAAACAGCATGGGCAAAGGCATGAAAATACATGGCAAGTTCCAGAGTCTGTTCAGGGTGCTGTAACAAAATACCACAGACTGAGTAGCTCATAATCAACAGAAATGTATTTCTCATAGTTCTAGAGACGGAGAAGTCCAAGATCAAAGCACTGGCAGATTCGGAGGTTGATGAGGGCCCACTTTCTTTTTCACAGACACCTTTCACTGTGTCCTCACATGGTGAAAAGGGTGGCTAGCTCTGTGGGGTCTTTTCTTTAAGGGCACTAATCCCAATCATGAGGGTTCTACCTTCATTACCTAATCATCCCCCCAAAAGCCCTACCTCCTAATACCGTCACCTAGTTAGGATTTTTATATATGAATTTTGGGGAGATTTAAGCATTGCAGCAAGTTTGGGAAGCTGGTCGCTGCCCAGTGAGATAAGAATGCAGTGTGCAGCTGGGCGTGGTGGCTCACGCCTGTAATCCCAGCACTTTGAGAGTCCGAGGCAGGCGAATGACCTGAGGTCAGGAGTCCGAGACCAGCCTGGCCAACATGGTGAAACCCTGGCTGTACTAAAAATACAAAAATTAGCCCAGTATGGTGGCAGGCGCCTGTAATCCCAGCTACTCAGGAGGCTGAGGCAGGAGAATCACTAGAACCCAGGAGGCGGAGATTGCAGTGAGCCAAAATCGTGCCACTGCACTCCAGCCTGGGGGACAAAAGTGAGACTTCATCTCCAAAAAAAAAAAAAAAAAAAAAAAAGAAGAAGAAGAAGAAAAAGAAAAAGAATGCAGTGTGCATGGAAATATTTATGGGAAAGGATGCCAGAAAAGAATGGATGAATCATATTGCCTTGAAGAGTGAGGCATGTACTGGGAAGACACTGAAAGTTTGTGAAAAGGAAGAAACAACTTCCAGTTATGTTTCAGGGCAATGTCGTGTTTTAGGCAGTATGATGACATTAAGATCACGGACTTTGAAATTAAGCATACCTAAATTTTAATCTTTTCTTATACTCACTAGCAGTGTCATTTGGGGCAAGTCACTTAACTTTTCTGTTTCTTAATTTCATCAGATCAGACTAGAGCTGACAAATGAAAGTAATCAGTGCTCAAATGGCACACAGTAGATGCTAAATAAATTATAGGTATCACTCTTTTTATGGCAATGTGAAGGGTATATTACCAAGGTGAGAGATTGAATGCACAGGCTATTCCATGGACTGATGTGGAGTCTTGATGAGAGGTGTTGAGGGCCCAAAATAAATAATGACTGTGGGAATAGAAATGAGAGAACAACTTTAAGATATTGGCATCTAGTGGACAGAGGCAGAGATCCTACAATACGTAGGACAGCCCTCAACAACAAAGAATTACCCAGCAAAAAATGGCTGTAGTACCAAGATTGAGAATTCCTTTATTAATGGAAAGAGATCAGAGAACAAGTTGTATGATCTTTCTTTCCTTAAAAAAAAAAAAAAAAAAAATTTTTGAGATGGGGTCTCACTCTGTTGCCCAGGCTGGGATGCAGTGACTCAATCTCGGCTCACTGTAACCTCCACCTCCTGGGCCCAAGCAATCCTCTCACCTCAGCCTCCAGAGTGTCTGGGACTACAGGCGCACATCATCACATCCAACTACGTTTTTGTATTTTTTGTAGAGATGGGGTTTTGCCACATCACACAGGCTGGTCTGAAACTCCTGAGCTCAAGTAACCCACCCACCTCAGCCTCCCAAATTGCTGGGATTACAAGCGTGAACCACTGCGTCCAGTCCAATGATTGTTTTAAATTATGAAATATTTAAAACATATTTGCATGCTTACCACCAAAATTTAATGCATATTCATAACATAGTTCTTCTCCATCAAGGAGAAAGAGATGGAGTCCGGATAATCCTTCAGACACACTCTAGCCCTCTGACTGAGAATCAGTTGTATCTGACGGAAGAGTACTTACATATCCTCAGGTAAAGATCTTTCATTTCTCCTTCACGGAACCTTAACATGTAAATTTTCTGAAAGGAATAATTTGTTAAATTAAGAGTAAGAATTTTCTATTAGGCTCATTAAACAACAATATTAACAAATATTACTAAGATAGCTTGACACCTGGGAAAGAAAGAAAAATTGAAGTTTTCTATGATAAAAACTTTCAATAAATGGGGCTTAACACTTCATAGGGACTCCATAGTTTTTAATTAAATGCAAGCAGAGAGGAGAACCCAGTCTACTCTCACAAGCCTCTCATTGCTCCATCAAAATCTGACATTGGGCTGGGGGTGGTGGCTCACGCCTGAAATCTCAGCAGTTTGGGAGCTGAGGTGGGCGGATCACTTGAGGTCAGGAGTTCGAGACCGGACTGGCCAACATGGTGAAATTCCATCTTTACTAAAAATATAAAAATTAGCTGGGCATGGTGGTATGTGCCTGTATTCACAGCTACTCAGGAGGCTGAGGCAGGAGAATCGCTTGAACCAGGAGGCAGAGGTTGCAGTAAGTAAGGAGGCAGAGGTTGCACTGCACTGCAGCCTGGACCACAGAGTGAGACTCTGTCCCCCCGCAAAAAAAAAAAAAAAAAAAAAAATCTGACATTAGCAAATGATTCAGTTTCAGTGCCTGCAGTCTGTATATTTTGCCATGCGTGTGATTTCCACCATAAGATGCCACAAATATAAATGAAAAAATTAAGTGGCTCCGTCAGGCTTTTAGTGACCGTTACCACTTATGAGATAAGTAGAGATGTGCAGACACAGGGAGGTCAGACAGACTTACACATCAGCCAAGGCATTGTTCCTGTAGTAGGCTGCTTCAAATTCACACCACAGCACGGTTACAAGACCTACATATCAAGATCCTTTGAGTCACTCTTGGGCAGGTGGTACTACAGATGTAAAATCCGCATATGCCAAGGATTCATTGTGCCTTTATTAAATCATAGCACCTATCATGGCTTCTGTGATGGTTAATTTTATGTGTCAATCTGACTGGACTAAGGGACACCCAGATAGCTGGTAAAACATTTCTGGGTGTGTCTGTGAGGGTTTCTGGAAGAAGGGCATTTGAATCAGTGGTTGAGTAAGAAAGATTCACACTCACTGTTGTGAGCAGGTATCATCCAATCCATTGAGGGCCCAGATAGAACAAAAAGGCAGAGGTATTAGGCTGGGCCCAGTGGTTCATGCTCACTTATAATCCCAATGGGAGGCCAAGGCAGGAGGATTGCTTGAGGCCAGAGTTCAAGACTAGTATGAGCAATATAAAGACACCCTTGTCAAAAAATTAGCTACTTGGGTGGCTGAGGCAGGAGGATTGCTAGAGATCAGGAGTTCAAGATTGCAGTGAGCTATGATCACAACACTGCACTTCAACCTCAGTGACAGAGTGATAACCTGTCTCTAGAAAAAAATAAAAATTAAATAAAAATTAAAAAAATAATAAAAATTTAAAGAAAAGCAGAAGTAGAACAAACTCACTCTCTTCTTTAGCTGGGACATCCATCTTCTCCTGTCCTTAGACACTGGGCCTTTGGGCTCCGACTGAGACTTGTACCATTGGCTTCCCTGGTTTTCAGATCTTTGGGCTGAGATAGAGCACCACCAGCTTTCCTGGACCTCCAGTTTGCAGATAGCAGATTATGGGACTTCTCAGCTTTCATGAGTCAATCCCTCATAATAAATTTTTTTCTGTACATCTATATGTATACTATTTGTTCTATTTCTCTGGAGAACCCTAATAGAGCTTCCTTCTTTGATCCACATCTGCCTAGGTACTCAGATCTTCTATTTACACATGTATTTGTGATATGCATTTTCAATCAGCTGCCTCAAGCAGATTTTTTTGTGGATTATTTTATGTCTGTCGTTTAACATGCTCATGTAACTATCTAAAGCTGTGCTGTCCACTACACTAGTGAATAACCCACATATGGTTACTGAGCCATGTAAGACATGGCTAATCTAAATCAAAGTGTGCTCTAAGTGTAAAAAAAAAATAGGATTTTGAAGACCTAGGGGGAAAAGAGAAAAAATGTCTCATTAATTTTATTACATTGATTACATGCTGAAATTATTTTAGGTATCTTCCATTAAATAAAATATACTACTAAAATCCATCTCATCTGGCTTTTGTTACTTTTTAAATGTAACTTTTAGAAAATTTGTAAAAACAAGACAACCTTTTTTAGAGAAATATCTTTAGCTATTAGATTATTAACAGACGATATTGTGTTAGATTACCCTGTGCTAGAATGGGAGATGTCCTGTTCATGAGAGAGGTTTTATCAAGGAAGAAGTGGTTGTAGCCATATTTCCCTAGCCAGGAACTGATGAAATCAATTATTAAAGGTCTTACTTCTGAATGTGTACATACATATGACCCCTGGAGGTAGACGGGATAATCATAAGGATTCTTAAGACAAAAATCATACTTGATTAGATTTTTTTTGTAGGTAAATAATTACATGTAAGAAGAGGATGCCATAATATTTACTTTTTCACAAAGTTTTGACCAAGTTTTGTGCTGAAAGTTTTCTTATCCATAAATGGGTGGGAAAAGAGTGTGAGATAAAAGCACTTCAGTTAAGAATAGATAACTTGGAACCAACCCAAATGTCCATCAATGATAGACTGGATAAAGCAAATGTGGCACATATATACCATGGAATACTATGCAGCCATAAAAAAAGGATGAGTTCATGTCCTTTGCAGGGACATGGATGAAGCTGGAAACCATCATTCTCAGCAAACTAACACAAGAATAGAAAACCAAACACTGCATGTTCTCACTCATAAGTGGGAATTGAACAATGAGAACACATGGACACAGGGAGAGGAACATCACCCCCTGTTTGGGGGTGGGGAGGTAGGGGAGGGATAGTAGGTGATGGGTTGATGGGTGCAGCAAACCACTATGGCACGTGTATAACTATGTAAGAAAACTGCACATTCTGTACATGTACCCCAGAACTTAAAGTATAATAAAAAAAGAATAGATGTATTAGTTATCTTTTGCTGCATAACAATATTACTATAAACTTAGTGACTTAAAACAACACACATTTATTATCTCAGTTTCTGTGAGTCAAGCATTCAAGTACAGCTTAGCTGTAGTCTCTGCAAGACTAAAATCAAGATGTTGGCCAGGGCTGGATTGTCATCTGAGTTTGACTAGGGGAAGATCCACTTCCATACTCACATGAATATTGGTAGTATTCAGTTCTTTTTAGGATGACAGACTAAGAGTCTCAGTTCTTTACTAGATGTTGGCTGGAGGCTGCCCTCAGTTTCCTTGTTACATGTCCTCTCCACAGGGAATCTCACAACACAGCAGCTTGCTTCTTTAAAGGCAGCAAGAGAGAAAGCGTCTCAGCAAGAAGGATGTTACAGTCTTAATTAACACAATAACATATATGTAACCAAGTATATCCTATCACCTTTCTGTATTTTATTGGTTAAAAGCAAGTCACAGGTCACATACACACACACTCAAGGGAAAAGGAAAGTGTGAAGGCCATGGGGTAGAGAAAATGAGGCCTCCTTAGAGTCTGTCCTACGGACAGAGAACTGGCTTAGGGATAAAAATTAGGAAAAAATGTCACAGTGGTGTCCAAAGTATAGAAGAAAAATAACAAGATTTCCCGGTTTTCCAACAGAAATAATTTTCTAAATAGTGAAATGTTGTGACAATGGGAATAAGCAAAGACTGCTCAATGGAAATCATGAGCTGTGGCAGTAGCAACATCATTGACAAGTGGGAAGTAGACTTATATCTGAGAACCAAGACACAGAAGCAATAACTAGAACTGCACAACCATCTTGGTGGAGTCAAAGACAGGCGGCATCAGGAACTGGGGGCATTCACGAAAAGCTACCCAGTAGAGTTTAAGAATAGCAGAGTAAAACATGCGGGCCAGCCCTGTAGCAAAAGGAAAGTGGGTGCATGTTAAACGTTCTCTTCTTACAGAGATTCAAAAAACCTTCCAGTGAAAGGCCAGAGAAGATATATAGACTCTGTGACTGTCTTAAAAGAGAGAGAAAGGGAAAAACTTCCTAAACCATAGTATATGGTGTCAATGCTCAGTAAAGATAACTGATTATTTTACAGGTTCTGAATTAATTAAAAATATTTTAATACCCAAGATCTCACACAGTAAAACTGAATCATTCTGTGTTTTAGTGAGTAGCTGCCCTCATTTGCTTTCAACAATTATTTACTAAGCAGTTATTGTGCTAGGACACGCGCTAGATGCTTCAAATACAGCATGAGCAAAAACAGGTGAGGTCTCTGCACTCACAGAGCTTATAGTAATGGGAAAGATGAACACTGGATGAATAATTATACAAATAATGACATAATTATTACTGGTAAGTATTATTAAAAAATGAGAATAGAGTGCTTGGAGGAAAACATAATAGGGGGATCCAATCTAGCATGCAGGATCAGGATTGAGGGCACAGTGACATTCAAGCTAAAACTTGATGGATAAGTTCCTGCCCAGAGATGGAGAAAGCAGATGCCAGCAGAGGAAACGTGTTAGAAGACCCTAAGAGAAAAGAGTTTGAGGTTCACTGGAGGAGGGAGGGTGACATGGCTGGGGCATGGAGAGCAAGAGCTCAAAATGACAGTAGCAATCACATAGAGCCATGTCAAGGATGTTTGAATTTCTCTTAAGAGCACTGAGAAGCCACTGAGAGTTTTAAGCAGAGAAATGACATAATATGATGTTTCCTTTAAACTGTCATTCTCATAGTTATTGGGGACTGGACTGAAGAAAGGGCAACTGTGGACACAGAACAGCCAGTAAGGTTTTCAGTCATCCAGAGAGATACAATGGTGGTTTGGATTAGGCAAATGACAATGAAGATGGAGAGAAGTGGATACATTTAATAAATATTTTAAGGTAGAAAGGTCATTGATTGGATGTGAAGTACCTTTCAGAGGGAGATGGAATTTTCAAGGATGACAACCAGGTTTCTGGCATAAACAATTGGGGGACAGTTACCATTTATTAATAAAAGGAAAAAGTAGAAGGGAATAGATTTGGGGAGAAATTCAAGAGCTTCACTTAAAAGATGAAAGATGCTTCTTCCTCTTGCTTATGGTAACAAAAGAATGTTGTAATTAGGTAATAATTGAACTATATGACTTTTGTTTTTCCATAAAAATACACATCAAGCATTAGAAGGTAGATATATTTGCTACAGAAACAGACCAAGATGTTACAGGGCTAGCTTTGGACTTATCCTACTACTTATGAATAAAAATGCTAATGACATCAATTTATTTTGGCAATGTTCCCTCGTAATCAATTCCAGCAAGTTAGTGCTAAGCAAACCAGGCCTTCTCAGTTGACCAATCTTACCCCTACTGATTCAGTAGCTGCCAAAAAGTAAACGCTTTGGTACCAGGACCAAACAACTCTTTTAGAGTTTGTAGAACACAAATTAAAATCGTGAACGACCAAACATTCTGAACTCCTGTCCAATAATTAATACCTGTGGATAACAGGCAACTGTTTTTCTATGCAAGAGTAAAGCTTATTCTGTCAATGTTATTATTGCAATATCTCACCATCAAGGGGATGTTCAGATTTATGAATGTATTTTCTGTATTAACATTTTATAAAACTGATTTGTCCAAGGTTTTGGTTTTGTTTTTTTTGTTTGTTTGTTTTTGTTTTTGTTTTTGTTTTTCCACGTTGTTTGGCCTCTCAGATCTAACACTATGAGGCTGTAAGAAACTATGCTGTGTCTTATCTGCCTTTGACCTATAGTGGATATTCATTGAATATTTGCTGGTTAGAGAAATGAATGTTTATTGTGTGGATTGTAAACTACCATTGAGGTTAACAATGACTCTAAAAATGTAAAAATTAGACAGATGAATTCAATATAAACATGTCAAGATAAATGAATTGGAAGAAAATAATTCAGATCACACTAATAAAATAATGGGTTCTGAGCTATTCAAATACAACCCAAAATAATCCAGAACATAAATAACTTTTTCACAGAAAATATCTATCCTATGTTCTAAGATAGTAGCTTAATGCAATGAACTGTAAAGGGAGATTGATTTTAGAATTTAGTATTCAAATATCAAAGACAAGTGGGTATTGACCATGAGAAGACAAGGAATTTCTTATATGAAAAAAAAAATCAGATAACAGTGAATACAAAGATAAACATTTACAATTAGGTTTATAAAACTAGGAAATGAATTTCTCTGGTAATACAGCTATCTCTGAAAAATCCTATTTCACCAAAGGCAATTACTTTAAACAAATTATATGACATTGATGGAAAAGGAATATTCCATAAACTATAAATTAAACTCAAATTGTTTCAAATCTCTAATGATTGTTCTACTTATTACCATTTGTTTCCATAGTTTGGTTTCTTTAGCTTGGTTAAATTGTAACCTGAGTGGCACCTATTCAATGATCCACAACAGAGACTTCTAATTTTTATAGTGCAATCATTTCTAAACCTTGGATCTTATCCATTTTGCATGAAACACCAGTGAGGACTCTTAGGAAACCAATGCTATGTGACCCTTTCCAACAGTGCAGAGGTTTATGGCCCAATTTGTTTTGTTTTGTTTAATCTTTAAAGACTAAGATTGAGTTGCAAAAAGGATTGATTCCTCACCTCCTTATCAACCTTAGCCACAGAAACTGTGAGAGTCTCTTCAGAAGGAAACTTGCAGATTTAGGAATAGGTCTGAATAGGTCTGAAAAGAAGACTTTTCACTAGATAATCTTGTACTGTTTTTTGTGTATGTGTTTGTTTGTTTGTTTGCTTGCTTGTTTGGGATGAAGTCTCACTCTGTTGCCCAGGCTGGAGTGCAGTGGTGCAATCTTGGCTTACTGCAACTTCCACCACCCGGGTTCAAGGAATTCTCCTGCCTCAGCCTCCCGAATAGCTGGGATTACAGGCACTCGCCACCCCACCAGGCTAATTTTTGTATTCTTGGTAGAGATGGGGTTTCACCATGTTGGCCAGGCTGGTCTCAAACTCCTGATCTCAAATCTCAAGTGATCCACCCACCTCTGCCTCCCAAAGTGCTGGGATTACCGGCATGAGCCACCATGCCCGGCCTGTTTGATTTTCTTTATGTGTTTATTTTAACCACATGTATGTATTACCTTACAATCACCATAAATCACAATTTTAAAACAATAACAACAACAGAATTAGTTACATGAAAAACACCAAAAATTACATAAGTAGTTTTTTGTATCTGCCTTGGAGATAGGCCGTGTTTTTTCCAAAGTTCTACAGAACGTACTGATATTCTAACTATAAAGTTCTGTTATATCATCTAAAAACAAAACTGAATGTCTATATAGTCAATAGAAACAAGTTAATTATCTGCATTCCCAGGGTCATGATGCCAAAAATAAACTAAACTCTCCAAAATTCAAATCTCTTTAATCAAAAGTTTTGATTCTACGCTAAGGACTCTTTGTTCAAACTGCTAACAAAAATAAAATGGGCTGAGTTGAATTAAGTTAAATTGTCTCTTATTTTCATCTCAAAACTCCTAAGAATGTACCATGAGTTGGGAAAATGCATGTTTTTTAAAAAGCAGAGAATCTAAACAAGTCACGAAAGGATTGAGTCACCAGGTAAGAAAGGATGGCTGTGTGCAACACTGACGTTAAGGTGCTAGGAAACAAAGCAGGCAAAACTCACCCTGGGTGTAGTGTCCAAATGCACCCAGAAACGAGCCTCAGACAAACTGGCTAATGCTATCTGCAATCATCTGTGGCTCCGTTGTACTAGCAAATTACCTTATTAATGAATAATAAGCAAACAGATCTAGGTCACCTACATTTCCTTTCTTGGTGAGGTAGGTCCACTTTAGGGTTCCAAAGTCCAGATCAGAAATGGTTTTGAAGAAGTCGGAATCAGGACCTAGGACTCACACGGCCATCAAAATCTAGTTTAAAAATGTTCTATCAGTTCGATGTTGGTTCAAAGAAATGGCACAAGTTATGAAAATTTTTAAAACAACTTGCTGACAAAGCCACCCCTTTTCCCTTAAGATTTTTCAGCATTCATTTAATTTGATATTTTCTGCAAAAAATTTTAGGGATACGAGAGTTTTCCGAGACTATCTATAGCACAGCCTCTGCAGATAGCTCAAATCTCTCTCAAATTGGCCTTAGTAATCCATATTTGTGGCTTTCAACCAGGGTTGGATGGGCTTGGCCTGAGTACTATGGTTTGAAAAATCTGCCACAGTGATTGGAATACATGGAGTCGACACCTGTTTACCTCCAATGTGCACACTCACAGATGCACACACACTCAGGATTTATGTCACTGTATCTCAGGTTTTATCTTATTCCATTGTAGTGTCTTCTCACAACAGAATAACATACCCACCATGGAACAGACTTTATCGAGCTTGAATTTCTTTCTTGAAAAAAGTCAAGATAGCATCTTTCTTTCTGTTGCCCAGGCTGGAGTGCGGTGGTGACATCATGGCTTACTGCAGCCTCAAACTGCTGGGCATAAGCAATCCTCCCACCTCAGCCTTGAGAGTAGCTGGGACTACAGGTGTGTGCCAACCAAGCCTAACTAATTTTTTAAATATTTTGCAGAGAATGTTCTCACTATGTTGCCCACGCTGTTGTCAAACTCTGGCCTCAAGCAATCCTCCCACCTCTGCCTCCCAAAGTGCTTGAATTACAGGCATGAGTACCATGCATGGCCAAGCTCAATTTTCTTGGTTTGTAAAACAAGTCATATTGAGTAGGCTTCTTAAAATTACACATGCTTTCTCACCTTGAGAATGATTTGCTGTAAGTATACCATTCAGTTTTTCTGCTAACAGCATCCTTTCTGTCACCCAAGTTGGAGCGCAGTGGCGTGATCTCAGCTCACCACAACCTCTGCTTCCCAAGCTCAAGCTATTCTCCCACCTCAGCCTCCCAAGGAACTGGGATTACAGGTATGTGCCACCACACCCAGCTAATTTTTGTATATTTTTTAGAGACTGTGTTTCACCATGTTCCCAGGCTGGTCTCAAACTCCTGAGCTCAAGCAATCCACCTGCCTCGGCCTCCCGAAGTTCTGGAATTACAGGCGTGGGTCACCGTGCCTGGCGTGCTGATAGCATCCTTTTCTTAAACATATTCCTCACATCTTTATGATGGCAAAATTCCAATTTATAATAACAATGCATATGTGACATTACAAAAGATTATTCTGTCTACGAAATTTGGGGTAAGTTTCTACATATGTATAATGTCTCCATAATACATTTTGACATTTGTCACCCCATATTAAATTCACTTTTTTGGTTTTGGCTTCCAGAAAATTATATTCACTTTTCACCAAACCACAATCAATGTAGTAATGTGCCACAGTCTTTGGATTAAAAGTACAGGGCTTGAGATTTAAATTTGAATTTTCTACTGAAGCAGCCACAACATTCTAAAATAAATTTTTCATGTTTTATTTAGTTATCTTTACTACAATCACTCAACAATATTTATTATTTTAAAATATTTTAAAGCCACTTTTAAAAGTAAAGAAACTCAGCTCCTTCATTAATAACACTGGAGGCAGCTCCAGTAGGGCCTGAGGTGTGGTTCTCAGTAGAGCCAGCCCCTAGAGTGGGAACCCAAATTCTGTTACTGTAATTTTTAATCGTTTCTTGATTTCTGTCACTTCATTTTTGAATTTGAATTACTTTTATTTTTTCATTCCTTATATAATTTTCTTAATGTCTTTTACTTCATTTTGAAATAATGCAGTACATTGGACCTGTTTTTGAGTATGTCTTTTTGGCATACGTTTTTGTCTTTATAGATGTTATTTTACTCTTTATTCTCTTTTTTCTTATACATCCCTAATCCAAAAATCTGAAATCCAAAATGCTCCAATATCCAGAACTTTTTGTGTGCCAACATGATGCCACAAGTAGAAAATTCCACACATAAGTACTTACCACAAACTTTGTTACATGCACAAACTTATTTAAAATACTGTTTAAAATCACTTTCGGGTGACATGCCTGAGGCAAATATGAAACATAAATAAATTTTGTGTTGAAACTTGGGTCCCATTCCCAAGATATCTCATTATGTATATGCAAATATTCCAAAATCCAAAAGAATCCTAAATCTGAAACTCTTCTAATTGCAAGCATTTCAGATAAGCCATACTCAGCCTTAACAACTTTGTATGGCATCCGACCTCAATATTCTTCTGTTGCTCATTTTCATGTGAATTTAGTTTTCCAGAACTTTAAGAAGAAAGGTTGATTCAGACAGCTTTTATAACCTTGATTGTTCAAAATATGGCAGCTCGCTATCAGAGATTCCGTGACTCTATTCCCCTCTCCCACTTTAATCTGGGTTTCTCTTTCCTTCCCCATTGTTCCTATCCTGCTACATTTTGACTGCAGTCTCAGCCATGGAAATGAGACTGGTGGGTCAGTTTCCAAAGTTCATGAGATTAAGCCACTCGGGATACTGTAGGCCTTCCCTGAAGATTCCCCTAGTTTCCTAGCTCTTCCATCCACTAACTATGTGACCTTGGAAAAATTGTTCTACCTCTCTGGGCCTCTTTTCCTCATTTGTAACATGGAGATCAGATAATAAGATAATGAATTTTCATTTGAGGTGCTTAAAACATTGTTCACATGAAGCGAGCACTTTCTGAAGGTTTGTTTAATAAGTAAATATCAGTCTAATCATTACCTATTAATTCACCTTGAAGTTGTAGAAACTCTCAGGTAAACTGATCTAAAACATCTGCCTCCCCAGTGCCTCACGGAGCCTGTTCAGGTGTTAGCCATAGTTAAAGCTTTAATTTACCTTATCAACATATTTCACATTATTGGGGGGATTATTTTTTAATTAATAATTAAAAATTTTGTTTGTACCTTACTATGAGATTGAGGCTAGAGATTGGGGCTATGTGGGTGTGTGTGTGTGTTTTTTGTTTATTTGTATTTTTTATTTTTGTTTGTTTTTATTTTATTAATAACAGCAAAATTTAAGCATATGATATCGTATTGTTAACTGTAGGTATAATGTGTATTTTTATTTTGTTTTATTGATGCATAACAGATGTACATAGTTTGAGGGTACATGTGATAATTTAATACATTCATATAGCTTGTAAAGATTATATATATCAGTGTACTTGGGATATTGATCACTTTAAATATGTGTCTTTTATGTATGCTAGAAACATTCAAATTATTCTTTTCTAGCTATTTTTAAATATACAATAGATTATCGTAAACTACAGTCACCCTACTGATGTATCTAACACTAGGTCTTATTTCTTCTATCAAACTATACATTTGTACAGTTTTACCATTAATCAATTTCTCTCCATCCTCCCTCCCCATTAACCTTGCCAGCCTAGTAACCATGAATCTACTCTCTATCTTCATGAGAACCACTTTGTTAGCTCTAACATACGAGTGACCACATGCAATATTTGTCTTTCTATGCCTGGCTTATTTCACTTAACATAATGACCTCCAGTTTCATCCATGTTACTGCAGATGAAAGGATTTCACTCTTTTTAATGACTGAATAATACTCCATTGTGTATATATAGCACATTTTCTTTCATTGATGGGCACTTAGGTTGATTCTGAATACTGCTGCAATAAACATGGGAGTGCAGATGTCACTTTGATATGTTTATCTCCTTTCTTTTGGATATATACCCAGTAGTGGAATTGCTGGATCATATGGTAGTTCTATTTTTAGATTTTGGAGAACTTCTATACTGTCTTCCATAGTGGCTGCACCAATTTACATTCCCACCAACAGTGTATGTGGGTTCCCCCTTCTCCACATCCTCACCAGCATCCATTATTCCCTGTCTTTTGGATAAAAGCCATTTTAAGTGGGGTGAGATGACATCTCATTGTGGTTTTGCATTGCATTTCCTTGATTATTAGTGATGTTGGGTATTTTTTCACATGCCTGTTGGCTATTCGTATGTCTTCTTTGGAGAAATGTCTATTCAGATCTTTTGCTCATTTTTCAATCAGATTATTTGTATTTTTGCTAGTAAGTTGTTTAAGCTCCTTATATATTTTGATTATTAATATCTTTTCAGATAGGTGGTTTGCAAATATTTTCTCTTATTCTGTATATTGTCTCTTCACTTTGCTGACTGCTTCCTTTGCTGTGCAGAAGCTTTTTAGCTTGAAGCAATCCAATTTGTCAATTTAACTAAGTTAAAAATCTTCTGCACAGCAAAAGAAACTATCAACAGAGTAAACAGGCAACCTACAGAATGGGAGAAAATTTTTGCAATCTATGCATCTGACAAAGATCTAATACCCAGCATCCATAAGTAACTTAAAAAACAAACGACCCATTAAAAAGTGGGCAAAGGACATGAACAGACACTTTTCAAAAGAAGACATACATTCTCCCAACAAGCACATGAAAAAAAGCTTAACAGTACTGGTCACTAGATAAATGCAAATCCAAACCACAATGAGATACCATCTCATAGCAGTCAGAATGGCAATTATTAAAAAGTCAAAAATGACAGATGTTGGCGAGGTTGTGGAGAAAAAGAAACATTTTTACATCGTTGGTGGGAGTGTAAATTAGTTCAACCATTGTGGAAGACAGTGTGGCAATTCCTCAAAGACCTAGAACTAAAAATACCATTCAACCCAGCAATCCCATTACTGGGTATATACCCAAAGGAATATAAATCATTCTATTATAAAGACACATGCATGTGTGTGTTCATTGCAGTACTGTTCACAATAGCAAATACATGGAATCAACCTAAATGCCCATCAATGATACCCTAAATAAAGAAAACGTGGTACATATATACCATGGAATACTATGCAGCCATAAAAAGAAATGAGATCATGTCCTTTGCAGGGACATGGATGGAACTGGAGGCCTTTATCCTTAGCAAACTAATGCAGGAACAGAAAACCAAATACTGCACATGTTCTCACTGATAAGGGGAAGCTAAGTGATCAGAATATATGGACACATGGCAGGGAACAACACACATGGGGCATGTCAGAGGGCAGGGATGGGAGGAGGGAGAGGATCAAGAATAATAACTAGTGGATGCTGGGATTAGTGCCTGGGTGATGGGATGATCTGTGCAGCAAACCACCATGGCACACATTTACCTATGTAACAAACCTGCACATTCTGCACATGTACCTCTGAACTTAAAACACAAGTTGGAAATAAATATAAATAAATAAAATAAAAAACAAGAAATCTTGTCTATTTTTGCTTTGGTTGCCTATGCTTTTGAGGTCTTAATCCAGAAATCTTTGCCCCGACCAATGGTCCTGCAGCATTTCCCCAAAGCTTTCTTCTAGTAGTTTTATAGTTTCAGGTCTTAGATTTAAGTCTTTATATGGATTTGATTTTTGTGTATGGTGAGAGATAGGGGTATCGTTTTGTTATCCAGTTTTCCCAGCACCATTTATTGAAAAGAGTCCTTTCCCCATTGTGTGTTCTTGGCATCTTTGTCAAAGATGAATTGACTGTAAAGACGTGGATTTATATCTGCATACTTATTTGCAGTTGTTATAGTCTATTCCTCAATTGACCCGTTTATCATCATATAATGATGTTCTTTGTCTCTTCTCATAGTTTTTGTCTTGAAATCTATTTTGTCTAATATAAGTATAGCTACTCTTGCCCTTTTTTTTAGTTTCCACTGACATGGAATACCTTTTTCCATCCATTTATTTTCAGTCTTTGTGTGTTTTTATAGGTGAACTGTGTGTGTTTTTATAGGTGAACTGTGTTTCTTATAGGCACCAAGTCTGTGTTGGGTCTCTTTTTCTGATCCATCCAGCTATTCTATGCTTTTTAATTGGAGAATTTAGTCCATTTACATTCAATGTTACTACTGATAAATAAGAACTTACCCCTGCTTTTTGTTATTTGATTTTTGCTTTGTGACCTCTCTTCCTTATCTTCTTCCTTCTTGTCTTTCTTTTAGTGAAGGTAATTTTCTCTTGCAGTATGATTTCTTCTCTTGCTTTTTATTTTTTGTGTATCTGTTGTGTGTTTTTTGGTTTGAGGTTACCATGAGGCTTGCAAATATCATCTTATAACGCATTATTTTAAGCTAACAACAACTTAACACTGATTACATAAACAAACTAGCAAAAAGAAAGTAAAAGCTCTACACTTTTACTTCATCCCCTGCTTTTTAACTATTTGTTATTTCTATTTACTGTACTGTATATGTCTTGAAAAGTTGATGTAGTTATTATTTTTAATTGGTTCATCATTTAGTCTCTCTACTTAATAGTTGTTTACACAGCACAGTTAGGGTGTTATAATCTGTGTTTTTCTATATACTTACTATTACTAGTCAGTTTTACACCTTTAGATTATTTCTTATTGTTCATCAACATCCTTTTCTTTCTGTTTGAAGTACTCCCTTTAGCATTTCTTATAGGACAGGTCTGGTGTTGATAAAGTCCTTCATTCTTTTGTTTGTCTGGGAAACTGTTTATTTCTCCTTCGTGGTTGAAGGATATTTTCACCAGATACACTATTCTAGGGTAAAAGTTTTTTTCATTCAGCACTCTAAATGTGTCATGCCACTCTCTACTGGCCAGTAAGGCTTCCACTGAAAAATCTGCTTCCAGATGTATTGGAGCTCCATTGCATGTTGTTCGTTTCTTTTCTCCTGTTGCTTTTAGGATCCTTTCTTTATCCTTGACCTTTAGGAGTCTGATTGTTAAATACCTAGTAGTTTTCTTTGGGCTAAATCTGCTGGTGTTCTATAACCTTCTTGTACTTGGATATTGATAGCTTTCGCTAGGTTTGGGAAATTCTCCTTTTCCTTTGAATAAGCTTTCTACCCCTATCTTGTTCTCAACCTCCTCTTTAAGGCCATTTAACTCTTAGGTTTGCCCTTTTGAGGCTATTTTCTAGACCTTATAGGTATGCTTCATTACTTTTTATTCTTTTTTCTTTTGTCTCCTCTGTGTATTTTCACATAGCCTGTCTTCAAGCTCACTAATTCTTTCTTCTGTTTGACCATTTCTGCTATTAAATGACTCTGATGTGTTCTTCAGTACATCAATTGCATTTTTCAATTCCAGAATTTTTGCCTGATTATTTTTAATTATTTCAATATCTCAGTTAAATTTATCTTATAGGATTCTGAATTTTTTCTCTGTGTTATCTTGAATTTCTTTGAGTTTACTCAACACAGCTATTTTGAATTCTTTGTTTAAAATGTCACATATCTCATCTCTCCAGGATTGCTCCTTGGTGCCTTATTTAGTTTGTTTGGTGAAGTCATGTTTTCCTGGATGGTGTTGATGCTTGTAGATGTTTGTCAGTATCTGGGCATTGAAAAGTTAGGTATTTATTGTAGTCTTCCCAGTCTGGGTTTGTTTGTGGCTGTCCTTCTTGGAAAGGCTTTTCAGGTATTTGAAACGACTTGGGTGTTGTGATCTAAGTTGTATCTGTATTAGGGGAAACTCAAAGCCCAGTAATGCTGTGGTTCTTGGGCACTCATAGAGGTACCACCTTGGTGGTCTTGAATAAGATCTGGAAGAATTATCTGGATTACCAGGCAGAGACTCTTGTTCTCTTCCCTTACTTTCTCCCAAACAGAGTCTCTCTCTCTCTCTCTCTCTCTGTGCTGAGCCTCCTGGAGCTGGGGGTGGGGTGACACAAGAAACCCCTGTGGCCACCACCATTGGGACTGTGTTGGGTCAGACCTGAAGCCAGCACAGTATAGAATCTTGCTCAAGGCTTGCTGTTACCCACTACCTGGCTACTACCTATGTTTGCTCAAGGACCTAGAACTGTACAATCAGCAGGTGGTAAAGCCAGACAGGCTTGTGTTTCTCAAACCATGAGACAGAGCCCTTCCCAGTCTTCTCTCTGCTTTCCATAGGCAGAGGAGTCTCACTCTGTGGCCACCACCACCACAGGCCCACAGGGAGTACTGCCAGGCTTCCACCAATGTTCACTTAAGGCCCAAAGCCTCTTCAGTCAGCTTGTGGTGGATGTTGCCAAGCCTGGGACTCACCCTTCAGGAAAGTAGGCTCCCTGTGACCCAAGTCAGGCCAGAAATGCCATCTAAGAGCCACACCTGGAATTAGTGACCTCAAGAGCCTGCCTGGTGCTCTACCTTCCTGTGGCCCAACTGGTATCTAAGGTGCGAGACAAAGTTCCCTTTTACTTTTCCCTCTGCTTTTCTCAAGCAGAGGGAGTCTCTCATTATAGCCACTACAGCTGGGAATGTGCTGTGTCTCACCTGAAGCTGGCAATTCTCAGAGTCTCAACCACAGCCCAGAATACCTGGATATTGCTACTATTCAGGGCCCAAGGGCTCTTTAGTCAGCAAGTGATGAGGGGTCCTGCCATGGCTAAGTCCTTTTCTTCAAAGCAGCATGTTCCCTTCTGGCCCAAGGTGTGTCTAGAAATGCTGTCTAAGAGCTAGGGCCTGGAATGGGGGCCTCATGACTATGCCCATTACCCTATCCTACTGTGGCTGGGCTGGTATCCAAGATGCAAGACAAAGTCCTCTTTGCTCTTCCCTCTCCTTTCCTCAAGCGGAAAGAAGGGATCTCTCTCAGACCTGCAAGCTGTTCAGCCTGGAGTTTGGGGAGGAGTGGCGCAAGCACGCCTTTAGCTGCCCTGGCTGGTGTCTCAGTAGGTCATGTGCCACCACCAGTCCACTGGCTCTGAGCCCAGCTCAGCACTAAGACCCACTTAGCAGTTGTAGTCCTTGTGGCCTAAAATGCCTTTCAACTTTATTTAGAGCCCCAGAGCACTCCAGCACTCAATGACAAGGCTTGCCAGAACTGAGTTCAGTGAAAAGTCTCACAATCACTGCATTCTCCCTCCCCAAGCACACAGATTCTTCACACCATGCAGCCACTGTGGGGGGTACCAGGAAACCACAATTAAAGACTGTTTTTTCTTGACCTTTTCAGTGCCTCTTTCAGTAAGGTGAAGTTAATACAAGGTATTGTGAGTGGCTCACCTAATTTTTGGTTCTCATTGAAAGTGGGGGGTGTGTGTGTGTGTATCTGTGTGTGTGTGTGTAGATGTTAAATTTGGTGTTCCCATGGGGGGTGAGGAGACAATTATTGCGACCTTCTATTCTGTCATTTCACTCCACCCCTCTGCCAGTAGTAAGTGTTAGAGTCGGACGTGTGATGCCTCTAGTTTTGTTATTTTTGCTCAGGAGCGTTTTGGCTATTTAGAGTGTTTTGTGGTTCCATATAAATTTTAGAAGTTTTTTCTATTTTGTGAAGAATGTCACTGGTATTTTGATAGAGATTGCATTGAATCTGTAAATTATTTTGGGTAGCATTGTCATTTTAACAGTATTAATTCTTCCAACCTACAAGCATGGAATATCTTTTGTTTGTGTCCTCTTCAACTGTTTTTATCAGTGTTTTATAGTTTTCTTCATATAGATCTTTCATTTCTTTAAGTTGATTCTTAGGTATTTTATTTTATTTGTAGCTATTTTAAATGGGATTGCTTTCTTGATTTCTTTTTCAGATTGTTCACTGTTGGTGTATATAAACGCTACTGATTTTTGTATGTTGATTCTGTATCCTACAACTTTATTGAGTTTTGTAATAACTTCTAACAGGTCTTTGGTGGAATCTTGAGGTTTCGCTAAGTATAAGATTATGTTATCTGTGAATGAGAGTAATTTGATTTCTTCCTTTCTAATCTGGATGCCCTTTATTTCTTTCTCTTCCCTATTGATCTGGACAGGACTTCCAGTACTCTGTTGAATAAAAGTAGTGAAAGTGGCAATTATTGTCTCACTCCAAATCTTAGAGGAAAGGCCTTCAGTTTTTTTCCAGACTAATGTTAGCTGTAGGTTTGTCATATACGACCTTTATTATTTTGAGTCACATTTCTTCTATGCCCAGTTTGATGAGGGCTTTTGTCACAAAAGAATGTTGAATTTTATCAAATATTTTTTCAGCATTTGTTAAAATAATCATATGGTTTTTGTTCTTGGTTCTATTAATGTGACATGTCACATTTATTGATTTGTGTATGTTGAACCATCCATGCATCCACGGGATGAATCTCACTTGATAATAGTGAATTATCTTTTTGATGTGTTGTTTTTCTTTAGTGTATTTACAGATACAGTTTTTTAAAAAACTAGAAAGCCAAATTCAATAACACATCAAAAAATTAATTAGATTATTCTTAAGATATTTAGAATTATAATTATTGAGAATAAATTTCATTTATCTGGGAAAACACAGATCACAGGTAGCCCTGGAGCTGAGGAATCACTTTAATTTTTAGTAAAATTTGCAAGTCCACAGCTTTCTGATCAACCTTGCACTGCTCTGTAATCTCCTTTTTTTTTTTTTTTTTTTCTTTGTTGACGATCTCGTCTTCCCAGTGTCTGGGCTTCCACAGCTTCTTCCTCTTGAAGTAAGTATGAGTAAGATGTTTTAAGATTTTCACATTGCTGGTAACAATTTTTGTGGAGGTGGCAATGACAAATTTTTTGTGTGTCCTTCATAGAAGAACTCAACTGAGAACCAGAGATCCAGGCACAAGTAAGAAGCCACTGCCCAGCTGCTTCAGGAAAACCTGTTGCCTCTGTGGTGCCCAGTGGGGATCGGCAGAATGGTCCTGGGAGTGATGCTGCCTCGCAGTTTTCTCTGTGCTGACTGAAAGATTTTTGGCTGTGGCTCAACAGCTTTCAGGGCATGTCTTCAGTAGGATAATACCTATGCATTTTGCAAAGTATAACCAGCTGAGTACCTTCAACTTTGTCACCACCAACTGCTTTCATATTATAACAGTTGCAAAGACCTTCTCCTTTTTCTTTTCAATCTTTGATTTACTAGCTGAATACTTCCTCTTGTACATAATCTTTCCTCAATACATAGCAGATTGGGAATATCTGCCAATTCCTCTGATGAAGACAGGACTTCAGCTGCAATGAGGTTTCCCCTGCTTGGCCTTTTTGTTACCCTTTTTTATCTTGCCATTAGCATCAGCCTTCTTGGCTTAAAGTTTCTTCTCCTTAGTATCCACTTTCTCAACTTTTTCACCCACCGTCTTGCAAGATGGGAAAGAGAACTTGCTAGCACTTTATTGAGGATTTTTTTTCCTGTGTCTATTTTCATAAGGGATATTGGCCTGTAGTTTTCCTTTTGTTGTGTCCTTCTCTGATTTGGTATCAGGGTAACGCTGGCCTCATAGAATGAGTTTGGAAGTATTCCCTTCTCTTCCATTTTTTTGAAGAGTTTGAGTAGAATTGGTATTAGTTCTTCTTTAAATGTTTAGTAGAATTCAATAGTGAAGCTATGAGGTCCTAGGCTTTTCTTTGATGGTACACTTTTTATTACAGCTTTGTTCTCATTTCTCATTATTAGTTTGTTGAGGTTTTCTATTTTTTCATGGTTCAATCTTGGTAGGTTGCTGTATCCAAGAACGTATCCATTTCTTCTAGGTTTTCAAATTTGTTGGCATATAGTTATTCATAATTATCTCTAATGATCCTTTGCATTTGTGTAGTCTCAGTTGTTTCTGATTATTTATTTAGCCCTTCACTCTTTTTTCTTCTTAGTCTAGTTAATGGTTTGGTGATTTTGTTTATCTTTTTAAAAAAAAAAACCTTTTTATTTCTTTGATCTTCCATAATTTTTTTTTAGTTTCAATTTCATTTATTTCTGCTCTAATCTTTATTTCCTTCCTTCTACTAATTTTGATTTTTGTTTGTTTTTGCTATTCTACTTCCTTGAGGTGCATCATTAAGTTGTTTATTTGAGGTTGTTCTACTCTTTTGATATAGGTGTTTATTGCTATAAACTTCCCTCTTAGTGCTGCTTTGTTTCATCCCACATATTTTGGTATACTGTATTCTCCTTTTCGTTAACTTCAAATATGTTTAATTTCCTTCTTAATTTATTCATTGATCCATTTGTCATTCAGGAGCATGTTGTTTAATTTCCACTTGTTTGTGAAGTTTTTGAGGTTTCTCTTATTATTGATTTCTAGTTTTATTCCACTGTGATCAGAGATGGTAATTTTAAAAATTATTTTTACTTTATTTTTTTTTAGAGACAGGGTCTTGCTCTGTTGCCCAGGCTGGAGTGCAGTGGTATGATCATGGCTCACTGCTGCCTGAAGCTTCCAGGCTCAAGTGATCCTCCCACTTCAGCCCCTCAAGTAGCTGGGACTACAGGCAGGTGCCATTGTGCGTGGCTAATTTTGTTTAATTTTTGTAGAGATGGAGTCTCACTATATCGCCCAGGCTGCTCTCAAACCCCTGGGCTCAAGTGATCCTCCCATCTCAGGCTCCCGAAGTATTGGGAATGTGGGGATGAGTCACCTCACCGGGCCAGGAAAGATACTTGATATGATTTCTACTGTTTATAATTTGTTCAGACTTGTTTTGTGTTCTAAGATACGGTCTGTTTTGGAGACTGTTCCATGTGCTGTTAAACAGAATATGTATTCTGCAGCAGTTGAGTAAAATATTTGGTAAATAAGTTAGGCCTATTAGGTTTAGTGTGTAGTTTAACTCCAATGTTTCTTTGTTGATTTTCTGTCTGGATAATCTGTCCATTACTCACAGTAGAGTACTGAAGTCCCCCACTATTATTGTATTGTGATCTATCTCTCCCTTTAGATATATTAATTTTTTAAAATATACTTGGGATCTCCTGTTTTGGGTGCATAGATATTTATAATTGTTAATCCCCTTGCCAATTTGACTCCTTTATTATTATATAGTGACCTGCTTTGTCTCTTCTTACAGTCTTTGATTTGTAGTCTGTTTTATCTGATATAAGTAGAGCTACTCCTGCTCTTTGTTTTGTTTCCAGTTGCATAGAATCTCTTTTTCCACCTCTTCACTTTCAGTCCATGTATATTTTTATAGGCGAAATTGGTTTCTTGTAGGTAGCATGTAGCCGAGTCTTGGTTCTTTATACATTCAGCCACCCTATGCCTTTTAATCAGAGAAGTGAGCCCATTTATATTCAGTGTTACTATTGGTAAGCAAAGACTTACTACTGCCATTTTGTTTCTTATTTTCTGGTGGTTTTGTACCTTCTCTCCTCTTACGTCCTTTCTTGCTGTCTTCCTTCATGGCTAAGTGATTTTCTCTGGTAGTATTTTTAATTCATTGCTTTTTATTTTTAGTGTATCTATTATAGGTTTTTGTGTTGTGGTTACCTTGAGGATTATAAAAACCACTTTGCAGACATAAGAAGTTATTTTATAGAGATGATAAAATATCTTAGATCTCAAAAAATAGAATAAAAACAAAGAAAATAATTTTTTAAAAATTTTACATGTTAACTCCACCCCCTCCCCATTTTGACTTTTAGTCATCTCAATTTATGTGTTTTTTTTTTTTTTTTTTTTTTTTGAGACGGAGTCTCGCTCTGCCACCCAGGCTGGAGTGCAGTGGCTGGATCTCAGCTCACTGCAAGCTCCGCCTCCCGGGTTCACGCCATTCTCCTGCCTCAGCCTCCCAAGTAGCTGGGACTACAGGCGCCCGCCACCTCGCCCGGCTAGATTTTTGTATTTTTTAGTAGAGACGGGGTTTCACCGTGTCAGCCAGGATGGTCTCGATCTCCTGACCTCGTGATCCGCCCGTCTCAGCCTCCCAAAGTGCTGGGATTACAGGCTTGAGCCACCGCGCCCGGCAATTTATGTGTTTTAAATTATCTATCACTTGACAGGTTACTGTCACTATTATTGCTTGAAACACACATGTGGTTTATCCTTCCCTTTCCTTCCTTGTTATTATCTTGAGTAATAAAGTCAATACAAATTGTATTTAAATTATCCCTAAAAGGAGTTAGCATTTTAAGGGTGCCAAGATCAATGATTTGCCAGAATACCCTTTGGATCACTTCACATGTCACAAGAGTGCCTCCAAGAGGACTGACTGAAATCCAGCGAGAAGACAGAGATATATGGCCCTGCTCACATTTCAAAACAGAGCCTATAATCCTGGCGTGTGGTATTACTAAAGATTTCTGTGGCAAAATTTAACTACTCTTAAAGAGTTTTCCATTCTAATGACTATCTCGATAATAAATGCAGGGTATTTTTTTCCTCTTTTCATGTCACAAGCAGGAGCATAAGAAAAAAGTAAGAAGATAAATATAAAACAACAGGTATTTCTTATCCCTATAAATTAAATAGCTCTTCTAGGTCACTTGGGTACTGATATTTTTCTACTACTCTAAATGGTCCGATGATATCCTTGACTTAACCAAATAGTAGTGTTACTAGTCATTAATTGACTTGATCTGTCTACAAGTTAAACGTTTCCTCTGATGCTTCTATTTATAAGTAGAACTAAAAACCTGGGAAGTCTAATTTGGGATCAGTATGGTAGCTATGTTCTGCCATGTAGAACATCAAGTTTGATTAGGCAGATCTTAGGGTTGTAGCCAAAAAGCAAGGGCACAAGACATTCTAATATCTAATGGGCACTAAAGATGGTCTAACACTTACCAGGCTCATATTCTCATTAGTTATATGAACAGTAACTTTTAACAGGCCCTAATGAAACTGTTGGGATAAGCATATAGGTGAAAGACAAGGGATTCCAGGATTCAACACTGTGGAAAGGAAGAAGAAAAACATTAAAAGATTTGTTGTCAAAGATTTTGTCTGAAGTCCATCATAAGGTAACCAGTGGTAACTAAGTGTAAATGGCACACAAGGAACTATAAACCTTTGACTTCACAGGCATCTGGAGAATCCGTTGAAATTTTATTTGAGAAGTTCTCCAAGAGACTTCAGGGTTTTGTATAACATGGTGACAGACTATAAATAGAAATCTGATAAATCCTATGAGGTGTGTATTTCAAGACTAAATCCCATGCCTTAGAAGTGTTTGATCTTACACTATCTTTTAATTCATGTTACACAATTATAATCATGTGTGTATACATGGTACCATATATCACATATAACCTATGCTCAGTAATAAAGAAAAACAACTAATAAATGCAACAGAATCCTTATATGAGATTATCCAAGGCAGTCGTCCGTTTTAGGACATTAGTCTGTTTTCATTAAAATTATTAAAGACACTTATATTCATGAGAATTAATTTTCACCAGTCTGATTAGCACTACTATTCTCATATTTCGAAACAGAACCTATAATTCAGGTGTGTGGTATTACTGCAGAAAGAATTATATCATTTTCATAAATACAAAAAGGGCTCTATTTAATGCATTTGCCCTTTGTTATTTCCATATTTAACTACTTTTACTCTAAATATTACAATTACTTTTTGTTTCAAATGATTAGATGCACATGTGTCTTACAAGAAAAACTTTCTAACGGTATCCTCTGAAAGCTAATGGGCTACTACTCAAGAAGTACTGAGGTTGGAAAAACCACCTGATGGGAATATTGGAAGTGAAAATTCCAGCACAAAATGGATGGTTGATCTAGGTAATATTTATACTTTCTCCCAATTCTGAAATATCATGAATATGAAACAATTCTTACAAGTCTTGAAAAGGGCAGAGGCATTGGGAATGAAAAGTAGGCAAATGTGAGAGACTCTGTGAAGATACTTAATCATTACAATTTGGCATTGATTGAGTGTGGGATGCAAAAGAAAAGGATGAAAAATCAAAGTTACTTAATGTTTTCAGTTCAAGTAACTGTGTAGCACCATTAGCAGAAATAAAAAAGGATTAAAAATGAAGAGTTCTCTTTTTTCCTTGTTTTGATTGTAAGGGAATCCCCCTGAACAGGGTGACTAAAAAGAGAGAAGCTAACCCAGTAGTTCTGTTTTGTCTGTTGGTGTCAGAAATTGTTCCAAAAGGTCAGTCCAGATAGGTCAGGAAACTCCAATCCTCCTGACTGGACCTCAAGGGGGAAGGCCCTGAGAAGGAGACTAGTAGAAGGGAAACAGAGTATCTGGCAAATGGGCTAAAATTCAGAAACAGAGGAAGAATAGTTAATGGAGACAATCTGCCTCTTTGAGAATTGATTCAAGAACGAGGACAGGCTTGATCCTTCAAGGAGCTAGGGAAAGCAGTGGCAGAGTACGTGAGATTTAAGCTAACACCAAAAAACTCAGAATAGACTTTGCATGCTCAATGGAGCCAGTCTTGGTGAAGAATGCCATAAACAAAACAGTATTTGAGAAAATTCAAGAGGAAAACCAGAAGCAGAGAGAAACCCAGGAAAGTAGTACATACCTCTATTCAGAAAGTAATATGGAACTGGGTATTACTGGCTTGTTCAATGTTGTCCTTGAAATATTAATTATTTGGTACATTTTTTCAAGTAAGAAATCTATAACAATAAATTTACACACTCATTCCTTTTTTTTTTTTTTTTTTTTTTTTAACGCAGGGTCTCACTCCTGTCACCCAGGCTCGAGTGCAGTGGTGCAATCATGGCTCACTGCAGCCGATCCTCCCACCTCAGCCTCCCGAGTAGCTAGGACTATAGGCGCATGCCACCATGCCTGGCTAATTTTTTCTGTTTTTTGTTTTCTGTTTTGTAGAGACAGGATTTCACCATGTTGCTCAGGCTGGTCCCAAACTCCTGGGCCCAAGCGACCCACCCGCCTCGGCCTCCCAAAGTGCTGGGATTACAGTCATGAGCCACCATGCCCAGCTGACATGTGGTACTTTGAAGTGTTGCATGATATATGATCTATTACTGTGATGCCTAATTAACCCTTAAGTCTGTTCTTATCTTTTTTTTTTTTTTTTTTTTTTTTTTGAGACGGAGTCTCGCTCTGCCGCCCAGGCTGGAGTGCAGTGGCCGGATCTCAGCTCACTGCAATCTCCGCCTCCCGGGTTCACGCCATTCTCCTGCCTCAGCCTCCCGAGTAGTTGGGACTACAGGCGCCCGCCACCGCGCCCGGCTAGTTTTTTGTATTTTTTAGTAGAGACGGGGTTTCACCGTGTTAGCCAGGATGGTCTCGATCTCCTGACCTCGTGATCCGCCCGTCTCGGCCTGGGAGATTGTGGGATTACAGGCTGTAAGTGCTGGGATTACAGGCTTGAGCCACCGCGCCCGGCTGTTCTTATCTTAATGGTGAAACCACCTTATAATGAGCTCTGTTGGGCCAGATTTAGTGGTTGTCAAAGTGTATTCTAGGAACTGAAACATCATTAGCATCATCTGAGCTCTTGTTAGAAATTCACATCTTCAAAGGCTATCCCAAATTTACTGAAACCCTGGGGATAGAGGCCACCAATCTGGTTTTTAACCTTCCAGGTGATTCTAATGCATTCTGAAGTTTGCAAACCATTCCCTTGGGCATTTCAGAACGCGACCTCTTCAGAGATTCAGCTGAGATCAGTGTGATAGGCCAGGGGTCTATCTAGAATGGTCAACTAGAAATCACAGGGGTTTACAGCTAGGCAGGGCTGGAATCCAACTAGGGTTCTAGCACCTGCTAGTTGTGTAGGGTCTTGAGCAAATTGCTTCTTTTAACCTCAGGTTCCTCATACAGAAAATGGAAATGCCTGCCTTTAAAAGTTGCTATGCACAGTGAAGTTTATGTACCTCCATGGTAATTAGGAGTGCTAGCTCTGGTGTCATGCCCAGTTCAAATGCCAGCTATTGTGTGATCTTGGGAAAATTACCAAACTTCTTTGTTCTTCATTTTATCATCTGTAAAGTGAGTATACTTAACTCATAGGGTGGTGGTGAGGATTCAATGAGTTAACATACATATATTGCATACATACATTATCTATATAAAGTATTTTATTATTATTACTTGTATTCCTTTTGTATTTCTGCTATTATAGGCAGGTAATAGTTATTGAGCACTTAGATGGCAGTCTCTTTTTCTTTCTTTCTTTTTTTTTTTTTTTGAGACAGAGTCTTTCTCTGTTGCCCAGGCTGAAGTGCAGTGGCACGATCTCGGCTCACTGCAACCTCCGCCCCTCGGGTTCGAGTGATTCTCCTTCTGCCTCAGCCTCCCGAATAGCTGGGGTTACACATGCTTTTTATGCCTGCCAGGCCAGGCGCAGTGGCCCACGCCTGTAATCCCAAAACTGTGGGAAGCCGAGGCAGGTGGATCATTTGAGATCAGGAGTTCAAGACCAGCCTGGCCAACATGGTGAAACCCCGTCTCTACTAAAATACAAAAATTAGCTGGGTGTGGCAGCTCGCGCCTACTCGGGAGGCTGAGGCAAGAGGTGAATCACTTGAACCCAGGAGGCAGAGGTTGCAGTGAAATTGCGCCACTGCACTCAAGCCTAGGCAACAGAGCGAAACTCCGTCTCAAAAAAAAGAAGACTGACTGCCACATAAGTGCTCATTAACTATTACCTGCCTATAATGGCAGAAATATAAAAGACATACAAATAACTATAATAAAATACGTAGATAAAATACCTAAACCTAGAATACAGTACGTACTGCATATTTGGTAACAACTGTCATCACTGTCATTATAGAATTTTTTCCTGTAAAGTATAAGGTTATAAAATGTTCCAATACATGGATATTGCCTCATACTTCCATGTATTCTTTACATTCTAATGTCTTGCCTCCCCTCTGAATAACCTCTGTGGATTATATCAATGCCAATTTCATTGTTTTGATAGTGTACTACAGTTATACAAGATGATACCATTGGGAGAGACTCGGTAAAGGACATATGGGATCTCCTTGTACATTTTTTTGTTACTCCTGTGAATCTGTAATTAGTTTAAAATAAAAAGTTTAAACAACAAAAAAAGATAGGGGTAGGGAGCTTGCCTGAAATGAGAACTATTGGGCCTGGAGGCTGGGCCTGTAATTGTTTTTCTCCAATGAAATAGTTAAAACTAAGTGTTTTGTTTTGTTTTGTTTGTTTGTTTTTTTAAAAAAACTAAGCTAAAGAAAAACTAGATGCATCCCTCTCAATCAAGTTAACATCAATGGTCAGGTGCAGTGGCTCACGCCTGTAATCCTAGCACTTTGGGAGGCCAAGGCAGGTGGGTCATTTGAGGTCAGGAGTTTGAAACCAGCCTGGCCAACACAGTGAAACCATGTCTCCACTAAAAATACAAAAAAGTTAACCGGGCATGGTGGCAGGCACCTGTAACCCCAGCTACTCAGAGGCCGAAGCAAGAGAATCGCTTGAACTTGGGAGGCGGAGATTGCAGTAAGCGGAGATCACCCCACTGCACTCCAGCCTGGGCAACAGAATGAGACTCTGTCTCAAAAATAGTAATAATAACAACATCAATGGCTAGGCTTTTAATTCATCATCTTTTACCAGGGGCTTCAGTCAAAATTATCTGCCTATAATAGCAGAAATAGAAATAACAATAATAATTTTAAAACACTTTACATAGATAAAACGCCTAGACCTAGAATATGGTAGGTGCTCAATATTTGGTAATAATTGTTTCTCCAGGCTCCCCAAGTTATAAGTCAGAAAAGTCTGGCAATGAAAATGAATGAATGAAGTCTCTACTACCTGATCAACTTTGTTTTCCAGAGAAAATAAAGGTGTATTACCAAAGTCTTAATATTTTTCTCTCAAAAAAGCAGGAGTCCAACCGTAACAAAATCAATTATATTTTAGTAAGATTTAGCAACATATAAAATTCCTGAGGCCAGGAATAGTACCACGCCTGTAATCCTAGCACTTTGGGAGGCCAAGGCGGGTAGATCACAAGGTCAGGAGTTTGAGACCAGCCTGACCAACATGGTGAAACCCCGTCTCTACTAAAAATACAAAAATTAGCTGGGTGTGGTGGTGAGTGCCTGTAATCCCAGTTACTTAGGAGACTGAGGCAGGAGAATTGCTTGAACCCAGGAGGCAGAGGTTGCAGTGAGCCGAGATCACTGCACTCCAGCCTGGGAAACAGAGTGAAACCCTGTTTCAAAATTAAAAAAAAAAAAATTCCTTCTCTTTTCAGCCAACACTAACTATCCAGCCTTTTGCTCCGGAAATCAAACATAATCTCAGGTATTCCCCCAAACAGTAACAGAGAACCATAGGATCCATATTACAAAGAAAGATTCTATAATCTTCAGTTTAATGCATGTATCATGAGAAGAGTCTAAACTGCTTAACTCACAATTATAATTATTTTTGAGATTGCATTTGATCAACCAAAATCCTGTATAAGTCTTCACAAATCCTTTCACAAATGTCTGTTGCAGAACAGAGTTTCTCTATTCAGAAAGTGACTCAGAGAATTTCATGACACACTGAAAGCAAGTATCTCCATAATATTTTAGACTTTCCCAATACCAAGAGTGATTACAAGTCAGAAGATCATTACCTAACACCAAATAGCCTATTGCAAAACAGGTCTCAGATACAGAATAGGTTTTCTGGTGTTTGGTTATAACAACTATACTTCATATACACAAAAAAGTGTCTTTGTTAAATAGTCTGCGTTAGTCATGAACTAAATGTTTGTGTTCCCCCAAAATTTATGTTGAAATCTTAACCCCCATGTGATGGCGTTAAGGGTGAGGTTTGAGGGAAGTAATTAGGTCATGAGGGTGAGGCCCTCATGAATGGGATTAGTGCCCGTATAAGAGAAATGAGAGCTTGCTTCCTGGCTACTATCCAACATACAAGGATACAATAAGTAGATAGCCATCTCCAAACCGGGAAGTGAATTCTCACCACATACCAGATCTGCCTTAATAATGGACTTCACGTCCTCCCTAACTGTGAGAAGTATTTGTTGTTTAAGCCACTCAGTTTGTGATAATTTATCACATCCCAAATTAAGATAATATTGAAATGGTTATTAATAATTCTGCATTTTACTTCCTTAGTCCAGCAAGTAAAATTGAAACCTCCTAATCAGTTAGATCTACTATATCTTGCTAATTCAATTACCAATCAGCATGTAGAGCTATTACCAACTCCCTGAAGGACTTCTTTGCCAATTTGATAAATTATGTATCTTCTATCTGGGAAGAACCGGAAGTACAGACACTAAACATATAAACTTGGCAAACGAGTAGTGACAATTTCAAGTAATAAATGTAAGCCAATAGACTACCTAAGAATTATAATTAAGGATAATTGTTTAACAAAGTGTGTCACAACTACTTTTAAATACGCAGGGGTTGGCCGGGCGCGGTGGCTCAAGCCTGTAATCCCAGCACTTTGGGAGGCCGAGATGGGCGGATCACGAGGTCAGGAGATCGAGAGACGATCCCGGCTAACACGGTGAAACCCCGTCTCTACTAAAAAAAATACAAAAAAAATAGCCGGGCGAGGTGGCGGGCGCCTGTAGTCCCAGCTACTCGGGAGGCTGAGGCAGGAGAATGGCGTAAACCCGGGAGGCGGAGCTTGCAGTGAGCTGAGATCCGGCCACTGCACTCCAGCCTGGGTGACAGAGCAAGACTCCGTCTCAAAAAAAAAGAAAAAAAAAAATACGCAGGGGTTTTTTCCCTGAAATGTATGTCTGATTTATTCCCTAAACTTTTCACCCCAGAATGAGCATGATACCAAATCAAGAATTTATATTAATAGAAGGAACTCAGTAAACTAGAAGCAATAACGACTCAATCTACAATTTTGTGTGTGTGTGTGTGTGTGTGTGTGTGTGTGTGTGTGTGTTGGATCACCAGGCAGTAAACTCCCCTGCAGGTGGGCTGAGCCTCAGGGGGGTCTCCTGTTCTCTGTGCTCCCCCACACAGCAGCCTCCCTCCCGGAGTCTGTGGCAGCCACAGGAGGAACAGACTAGGAGGGGCTGCCACAGTTGTTCACTTGGGCAGGAAGTCAGAGGACTCGGACACCAGCTTCCCATTGCAGGTCTCTATCTTCTTCACAACCACGGCCCTGGTGGAGCTGGTGCAGCTGAAGGAGCTGGAGTCTGTGCTAGAGCCAAAGCAGGAGCCCAGGCCATAGCTAAGGCCAGGGCTTGTGAGGCCCACATAGGCCAAGTTCAGACCACCTGCATAGCCGCTGGTTGTCTTCGTATGGATACCTATGTTCTGCATCCCAGACTCCAGCCAGCTCTCCTAGCCCTCCAGCAGCTTTCTGTAGGTGGCGATCTCCATGTCCAGGGCCAAGTTGACGTTCCTCAGCTCCTGGTACTCATGCGCTGCAGTGTGGCCTCCAGCTCGGACAGTTTAGCATTGACATCCTTAATGGCCAGCTCCCCACGCTGCTCAGCATCTGTGACAGTGGCCTCCAGGGAAGCCCTCTGGCCTTTGAGGCCCTCAATCTCAGCCCGGAGCTGGCTGATATTCTGGTTCATCTTGGAGATCTCAGTCTTTGTATGCCGCAGGTCATCCCCGTGCCTCCTAGCCAGCATCTGTAGCTCCAAATACTTGATCTGGTACGTGCTCTCAGCCTCAGCCCAACTGCGGTTGGCAACCTCCTCGTGCTGCGTCTTGACCTCAACAACGATGCTGTCCATGTCCAGGGAGCAGCTGTTGTCCACGGATAGCACCACAGACATGTTGGAGATTTGGGACTGCAGCTCCTGGATCGCCACTTCATACAGTCGGCCCTTCCAGATGAGACTCCAGCTCTACCTTGTTCATGTAAGTTTCATCTACATCCTTCTTGATGAGGACAAATTCATTCTCCATCTCTGTACACTTATGGATCTCATCCTCATACTTGTTCCTGAAGTCCTACACCAGCCCCTGCATGTTGCCAAGCTCCGCTTCCAGCTTCAACTTCTCCTGGCTCCAGCTGCTGCCGAAGGTTGTTGATACAGTTCCCGAACATGTTGTCCACGCTGCTTCCAGCCATCTTCGCTGCTGCAGAAGGCTCCACTTGGTCTCCAGCATCTTGTTCTGCTGCTCCAGGAACCATACTTTGTCTATGAAGGAGGCAAACTTGAGGGTCTTGATCTGCTCCTCCTCCTGGGTGTGGACAGCCTGGATGTTGGAGTCCACCTCAGGGTTAAGGGGGCTCAGCAGGCTCTGGTTGACCGTGATGGTGGTGATACCTCCCATGCTGCTGGCCCCACCATAGCCTCTGCCCAGGCCACCCCAGAAGCTTCTGCTCCCCACGAGGGAGAGAAGTTAGAGGAGCTGGTGCAGACACTGGACCCACTCATATAGAGGTGGCTGCTGAAAGCCTGGGCCAAAGGTGGACACCTTATAGGACTTCTGGGTCACCCTGATGGACATGGCGGAGGCAGGCAGGCTGAACCAGGTGGAGATTCCAGAAGGAGTGGAGAAGCTGCTTATTGATCTCAATCCACATTTTTATCAAGAGGTGTTAGCTTGTTTTTCAATTTAAGTGGAGGCCTGTGGCATTTCTGTAATACTTAAAGGCATTTTTTCTGGTTTTCCTGACTCCTACTTTCGGGGCATACGTTCTTGCATTTGACAAATAGTTCCTGAGTACTTATGTGCCAAGTACTATTAGGTGCTGGGTATACAGTAGTGAACAAAACAACTATGCTTCTTAACTTCAGAGAGCTTACTGTCTAGGGAGGAAGACAGATTTTAGATAAACAAATAAAATCATAAATTGCGGTTATTTCCTATTTGTATTGCATCTTTCTGAGTTGGTAACTAATTGCAACCCTTTTTTAGGAGTCTTCTGCAGAGAGAAAACTCGGGTTGTTGTTTAATCATCAGAGACACTCAGTTGTAGCTGGAGACACGAAGACATGTAACGGACACTTCTATAAACTTCATCATGAAAGCTACCATGACATGTATTCCAAGAAGTAACAAAATGTTCATCTATTGATACGTTGACAAGGTAACTTTTATTCATAGGGTGGGAATTCGCTGGTAATTTGTTTTCTTGAACACTGCTTATGATAAAATCCATGATGGCACAAAATACACACATACTCCAGCTTTTCAAGTGAATTTTCTTATCCTAAACACATTTTGAAAAACATCAGTGCTCTGGTATGCAAATACAATGTTACTTCAATTAAATGACTCTTTGAGGAATAACATTTTATAATGAACATCATCATTTGTATTTAAGATCTGTTCTAAATTTATATTCAAGTTAACCTTCAGTGTGAGTTATTCCCAGGCACAGCTTCTGTTGTCCATAGCCCAGTTGATGGTCTATAAAGTATTGACGACTTTAAAGGTACTACTCTGCTTCCTAAGTTTTTACTTTCCTTTCCCCCACTACAATATCCTCTCCAAAGTGATTCCTAAAGTACTCCGGCTCTTTTCATTACCTCTCCCCCAAAGGAAACTCAGTTGTTCACATCTGTTAAACCCACTGACTTCTTCCATTTTAACTTAAAAAAAAATTCCCCTCTGTTGGCTTTAAAAGTGTTTCCCTAAGAAACATATGCATTTTAAACATTTATCTCTGCACGTTGTTCTGCTCAAAAAATACACTAGAAAGGACCGGGAGTCAACGATTCTGAAGGAGTTTGTATCAGGGTCTCTTCTCCCTGCCTAGCCAAGTTTAAACACACCCAACGCCTCGATTCCTTGCTTCCGACCAGAGTTGCTGCTTTACATATCCCTGGACATTTGAGATGTTATTCGTTGATATTTCAATATATTTTAAGATAATTTTCCATTTCTGTTTTGTGAAATTTTTGAATACGTTCTTTTGTATCTCGTGTCATTTCTGCCTCTGGTAATGTTGTTGTCCCTGGTATCCCTGGAATTCATTTCCTTTCTCAACAGACAATATTCCCTGTCAGCTGCCACGGGCTCCGCCCTCCAGAAGTTCATACTTTGTGGTCAAGCAGCTTCTTTAACTTTCTAAGACGAATTACCTAGGAAGTGCTATTGTCCAAGGATCACCAGCTCTGCCTAAATTCCTACCTGTTGCGGGCGCTTAGTCACAGAAGATAAATCAGATACGTCTACTGGGCCCTTTCCTTTTCCACCCAGCGTTCCTGTCGCTTTCCGCTGAGCCTCCTCAACTCACGTCATCCCTGCAGGTCCTGGCCCCCAGACTCGACCCTGGACGGCAGGGAGCCCCAGCCCGGGAACGGAGCTGCGAGCGTCCGACCTGGGAAAGAGCGAAGCTCAGATCTCTCTGCAAAGCGAACAGAGAGCGCAAGGAATGCCCAGGAAGACAGGGCGCGCCCGGGGAGAGAAGAACGTTACTTTAACGCAGTCTCGACCCTGGACCCCTGCATCTAGGGCTTCCCGGACGAGTGATGCAAAACAACTCGCCCTGCTGCGTTCCCCGGCCTCTCCTTCCCCTTGCTGGTTTCCCCTGAAGTGTACTTCTCTGTCGCTTCCTCCCCATCTCTCCGAAGGCACGTGGTCCTTCCCTGCCTACCCCAGCCGCACCCCTCCCGGCCCCGAGCCGGCTCCTCCCAGCGTCGTTCGCTTCC